>NC_085865.1:7781861-7811861 GCF_034702125.1 Engraulis encrasicolus | reverse complement strand
GAGAGAGAATTGGAACAAGGGAAAGAGAAAGGAGTGGAAGAAAGAGAGGGAGTAGAGAGAGAGAGGTGAATAGAACAGAAGACAGAAGAGGCAGATGGAGAGATAAAAGAGAGACAGAGAGGAGTGAGGGGACAAGAAAAACCCAACAGAGAGAACAGAGCGAAAGAGAAAGAAAGAAAGAAAGTCAGTCAGCCCACCAGAAGGGGCTTTTGATGAAACGAGTGGAAACAATGATGAGTGAGTAGGTGAGAGGTGCGGAGACCACAGGGGATGATGATACTCAGAAATCATAGAGTACATGAGAGAGAGAGAGAGAGAGAGAGAGAGAGAGAGAGAGAGAGAGAGAGCGAGAGAGAGCGAGAGAGAGCGAGAGAGAGCGAGGGAGAGCGAGGGAGAGAGAGGGAGAGAGAGAGAGAGAATAAAAGGGATGAGCCATACATTATTGAAAACAAGCAATGCAACACAGTGGAGGAAGTGAGCTCAGCCTTGTAGCACACGAGTGAAAAAAGAACACTGCGGAGAGACGCTACACACACACGCACGCACGCACACGTTTCTGCTTGAACTGAACATGTAGAAGAGTTAACTAAACCCATTACTGGCAACGAGAAATGGCAGAGCAGTATCTACTAGCCCTGACCGTAATATATTGCATAGCTCTATGCAGTATTATTACCGTAATATATTGTATATAGTTCTATGCAGTATTATTACAGTAATATATTATATATAATTATATGCAGTATTATTACCGTAATATATTGTATATAGTTATATGCAGTATTATTACCGTAATATATTGTACATATAGTTCAATTAGTCGTAGTGGTATATAGGTGTAGTATGAATATTTCACCTTGCTGCATGCCAGCTTGCTCATAGTCAGGTGGGGGTCCTCCAGTATTATAGTCATGTATATAATATTTAATATGAATATAATATCAATATAATATAATAATATTCAATATTTCACCTTGCTGCAGGCCAGCTTGCTCATCGTCAGGTGGGGGTCCTCCAGTATTATAGTAATGTATATAATATTTAATATGAATATAATATCAATATAATATAATAATATTCAATATTTCACCTTGCTGCAGGCCAGCTTGCTCATCATCAGGTGGGGGTCCTCCAGTCTGTCGTCGTCGTCGTCATCGTAGCTGGGCGACGGCGCGCCCTCGGCCCCGTAGTTGCCCCGCCCCATTCCGTAGGAGCCGCCGCTGTTGTCTTTGGGGTCGAAGGGGTCCACCACGATGGGCTCCGTACCCTTGATCTCGCACCGGCAGAACGGGCAGCCCTGGCCCTCCGACTCCTGATGGGGCAGAGAGAGGGACACACACATGGGTCAAAGACGTCTTTGTCATTCAGTGTCACGGACAACTTCCGCCAACTGTAACTGCAAAAAAACATGATTTTTAAATTGTTTCCAGTGAATGGATGACAGCCGAGGCTTTGATGAATTCCCTGTAACAACAAATTCATAAAAAAGTCATGTCTTTTACAGATACAGTCAGCAGAAGGCATCCGTTACACTGAATGACAATTCTATTTTGCACGTCTTTGACCCACATACAGATGTATCAATGCATGTACACATATACGATAACAGTCACAACAACCAATCACATACACACATACACTAGAGAAGAATGGGCAGCCCTGGCTCTCCGACTCCTGATGGGGCAGAGAGAGACACACGTCACACACACACAGACATGCATTCATCACGCATGTGTACTACACGTATACGAAACCAAGTAATAGCTTATCTTATGAAAAAAGCCCCCCAAAAAAGGAGAGGTTGACCCGATACATTGCTGCCCAGCCAAGTCCTTTGTCTATGATAATATACCTCTATGTTTTAGATTTGAACAACTTTTTTTTCTTTCAAAATTAAAAACCTGTTTTAGTCAAACAGAATTCCCAAGAATCAGTGGTATCTGTATAAAAGAAACTGTGTGTGTGTGTGTGTGTGTGTGAGTGGTGTGTGTGTGTGTGTGTGAGTGAGAGTGTGTATGTGAGAGTGAGAGTGTGTATGTGAGAGTGAGAGTGAGAGTGTGTGTGTGAGAGTGAGAGTGAGAGTGAGAGTGTATGTGAGAGTGAGAGTGTATGTGTGAGTGAGTGAGTGTGCGTGCGTGCGCGCGTGCGAGTGCGTGCGTGCGCGTGTCCTACCTGCCATGCGGTGAGGCAGGAGGTGCACATGAGGTGTCCGCAGGGTTCGATCTTGACGTCCTTGTCGTTCTCGGCGCAGATCTTACACAGCTGGAACGTGGAGCCCATCTCACAATACAGCTCATACTGCTCCTGTAGGGGGGAGAGGAGGACAAACACACACAAATTAGGGCTGCACGATATATCGAAAATGTATCCATATCGCGATATCATGGCTTGCGATATACGTATCGCAAAAGTTGTGCACATATTGCAAACCGTTTTTCATTTTTAATAACAGGAAATTTGGTGAGAACTTGAGGTTAAAAAATGCATTAAAAATGTTGACATTTTAACTTGATGCTGTATATTAGCCATGTTTTTTTCCTAATAAAACATAATGTTGGCAGTAAAACATTGCTCTCAGCTGTTTTATACATGATAAAGTGAAGAATGGCAAGAAAATGTATGTATATTAAATATCGCGAGTAACATCGATATCGCAGTATACAGTCATGTTATAGTGTATCGCATATTTTTCTAATATCGTACAGCCCTAACACAAATGACACACATGGGTGATCTGCTAACAACTTATTACAAAACGTGCACATTATGTATAGTGCCGTATGAGATGAAGCTTTTCCATTTGTGAAGTGTGTTGGATTATACATTTACCATTACAAGCATCGGTACATTGAATGCAGCGCGGAGCAGCGTGTGTGTGTGTGTGTGTGTGTGTGTGTGTGTGTGTGTGTGTGTGTGTGTGTGTGTGTGTGTCTGTGTGTCTGTGTGTGTGTGTGTCTGTGTGTGTGTGTGTCTGTGTGTGTGTGTGTCTGTGTGTCTGTGTGTGTGTGTGTCTGTGTGTCTGTGTGTGTGTGTGTGTGTGTGTGTCTGTGTGTCTGTGTGTGTGTGTGTGTGTGTGTGTGTGTGTGTGTGATATGCGTGTGTGTGTGTGTGTGTGTGTGTGAGAGGTATGCATGTGTGGTGTGTGTGTGTGTGTGTGTGTGTGTGTGTGATATGTGTGTGTGTGTGGTAGGTGTGTGAGGTATGCGTGTGTGTGATGTGTGTGTGTGTGTGGTGTTGGCGCTGACCTGTGTGACTTTGATATGGTCCTGAGGAGACGGCTCACACAGGCCCGTCAGGTCGGGGTTCTGGGTACGACCGTCTGGGAACAGGTAGCTGCAGAAGACAAGAGAAGAGAGAGCAGGGTATATACACCAATCTTGAAGTCAAATTTACTACCATTTAATACCCTTTTTCACTACCATAAGATTTTTTTTACAACCATCACGAGACTCCGATGTGAGTATTAACAAGTCATCTTTTGTCATTTCTACCTCCTTAACATTACATTACACTTTTGTTTTTTGCAAAAAGACATCCGAAAAGGAGCAGTGCCTCAGTACCTCAGTCATGGAGGAGAATGGGGGAGAGAACTGGTTAATTACTTCCCCCACCAACCTGGCAGGTTGGCAACCTGATGCCCTAACTGCGTACCCATGACTACCCTCATACTGTCCTCAAATACAGAATCAATCTTTTTTTTTTTTTTCAAAATGGTATAACTAAAAAAAATAATACCTCGTTTTTCAAAAAATAATACCTTTTGAGCAAATCTACAATTAAATTTTGCCTTTTTAATTTATCACCTAATACCTTTAAAAACCCAGCATACACCCTGGAGACACACAAGAGGATTGGAGAGCCATTACCACATCAGGTATCCAAACCAGAGATGCACCGGATCCTGATTTTTAGGATCCTGCCGGATACCGGATCCAGTGCTTAAGATCCTGCCGGATCCGGAACCGGATCCTACGAAAGGGTTGAAATACATAGCCTACTCGCACACGTGGGCCCTTTTTATTACGTTGGCTCAAACTATTTTTTAGACTCATTGGCTTACTGCCACACTGCCTGCACTGGCCGCTTCCAAAGTTCTTTCACTCCATGCAGCAATTGGGGTTGTGAAAGACTGACTGAAAAGCCTAGGCTAGAGATGCACCAGATCCTGATTTTTAGGTAAATGCCGGATACCGGATCCACTGCTTAAGATCCAGCCGGATCCGGATCCTGTGAAAAACCCTATTATCCTGCCAGATCCGGAACCAGATCTTGGATCCTGCGCATCTCTAATCCAAACGATCAAATCATCATCATGTGTGAGAAAGACAAAATACACGCACATCCGTCTCAAACAGATTGGGTGCAGGACTAGCAAAATCACATGAAAACTGAAAGTTTGAATTCTGCTAATTATTATAATTTACTCATTGTCAACCACAACAATGACAAACAACAAAAAACTATTATTATTAAGAATAATCAAGGGAATGATTTGTATAACCATTATCCCCCACCCACTGACTAAAAGGATAACCTTAGGGCCTAAGAGATACAATTTGACAGACATACTTGTCCACCCACACAACATTCGATTGAGCCAGACAGTGAATGCGGTCATGTGAGATAGGGAGAGAGCGCGAGAGAGAAGGTTGAGGGGTACATGGTTAACTTAAGACCAAGGAAAAAAGAAAAGCTTTGGGCTGGCTGGATGATGAGTGGCTACGACTCGAGAGATCTGCTGCGTTCTCTGGGGGTTTTCACATACATAAGCAAACAGTCTGACCGACACAAAGAATAAAACCTCCTCCTCCTCTTCCTCCTCCTCAGGTTACAGTCCAAATAATCTCCACTGTTTTCTGACTGGGTTTGGTTGTGCTCCTGACCAGGGAAGCTGACAAGGGTGGTGTGGGGGGTGCAAAGGGGTCAGTTGTCCTTGACCAAGGGAGAGAGGAGGGGCCCATATTGGGTTTTTCATTACATGGCATGTATTGGATGGTGGGGGTTGGGGGGGGGCCCTTTCAGATGACTTTGCCTCAGGCCTGGCAAAAGCTGTCAGCGGCCCTACTCCTCCTGACCTCCTCCACCACTGAGACCAGACTTTCACGGTGCCCAACCCCAAATCCAACTCCTCCTTAAACTGTGACAAGGCATTTAGTTACGTCTCCTTCCTCCCGGAACAGAAACAAGGCGAGCGAGTGCACACAAAAAAAAGTAAAATAAATAAATAAAATAGATGCTCAGAGCTCGAGTGAAGAGGCGGGCGGTCAGACTTCCACGTCTTCCAAAGAAAGGGGGAAAGCCACAGGCCAAATTACACAGGCAAGGCAAAGGGGAAGAGAAGGGAAGTCTCCCTGAGAGGGTTTAGGAAAACAAGGAACCCTCAAGTAAGATGTCTAAGTATAACGCAATCCAGCTACGACAGGGGGAGCTCCACACAGGATATGACGCATCTGCACTCGCATCCGCACACACGCGCACACACGAGCACACACGCACACACAGAGACAGAGACAGAGACAGAGACAGAGACAGAGAGACACACAAACGCACACGCACACGCACACGCACACACACACACACGCACACACACACACACCATCCCAACAGGGAGGTTAAGGATCAAATGTGGGCTCTGGATTCTGAGTCAAAGCTTCAGGATGAGCCCCAAATGTTCCCTTGCTTCGGTTACTGAAGCGGTTCCCAAACTTTTTTCCCTTGCGCACCCCCTTGTACATTGTACTAAGCCAGGGGATGTTTTGATGTGCTGATGACCACCTAAGTATGCAGTGTCATTTGGGGAATCCTCATTTCCAATAGACCTGATGTTTCTTCCAGCATACAACTCACCATACAATTAAAAAATTAATTAGTGCAGTCTAGACAGGGAGTTGCCACAGGATATGACACATTCACATATGCACCCCCCCTCCACCAGGGTTAAGTGTGGGAAAATTGTAAGGTGGTCATTCATTCTCCACGTAGGGGGTGAGTTTCACCATTTTCCTCCTTTCATAGTAGACTACGTAGAGGGGACATTTAGGAGTCAGTAGTTTAGATGTGGCGCCCAGACTGGAAATCACGCATCAACACACACTCATACATTTTCCACTAGGGATGCACCCATACCGATACTGGTATCGGTATCGGTATCGGCATACGATACTGCTCATTATACTCGTACTCGTCAAGCACTCGCGATACCAGGAACAAAACAATGCAAAATCTTGTCACGTTCTGTGGACTTGAAAGCAGCATGGAAAAAAGTGCCACCTCATACATTTACTAACATTTAAATCTACATGGAAATGGACAATAAAAATATCACAGGTGGAAAAAAACAAAGCCATGCATTTATTTTCATTGTATTTTGGTGGTAAGAGGCATCTGTATCCGTACTCGGTATCGGCAAGTACACACATTAATGTACTCGTACTTGTATCGGTTTTCAAAAAAGTGGTATCGGTGCATCCCTATTTTCCACCCCTCAGAGTGGTGAAAGATCAGATGGGGTTCAGGATCTGGATTCCAAAGAAAAGCCCGCCCGTCACAAATGGCGTAATAGTGCACAACATGGTGAATGAGTTTCAGGTCGAGCATTAGATTAGATCTCGCTCAACCTTCAAGAAGAAAGTAAAGAGTCCTCTCTTTCGTGAATATCTACTACACTAATGTACACTAAGAGGGCTCATAGGGCCTGGGTTGTGGCTGGTCGGCCTAGGCATGGGCCAGACTTGGAGCATAAGAAACGTGCCAATGCAAGATATAAGTATGCTGTGCGCTTTGTTGGGAAGCATGAGCAAGGCTTAAGAGCTCATTCTATGGCCACAAACCTTCTTGATAACAATGTCACTGAGTTCTGGAAATTACAGACCCATTGCCTTAGCCAGTATTCTTTCTAAGGTGTTGGAGAAGCTGGTGCTAGATAGTTTGAGTGAGTTTATCTTTACTACAGAAAATCAATTTGGTTTTAAGCCTATGCACAGCACAGACCTATGTATATATGCCTTGAAAGAAACGGTTGAATCCTACAGAAGTCATGGTTCTACAATATTTCTGGGGTTCATTGATGCGTCCAGGGCATTTGACAGAGTGAATCACCATAAGCTCTTCACTAAACTCATGCTTAGGGGTGTGCCTGGATGTATTATACGTATTCTTGCTTACTGGTATGCTAAACAACACATGCAGGTGAAATGGGGAAACAGCCTGTCTTCCCCTTTCAGTGTAGGCAATGGTGTAAGACAAGGGGGGCTTCTATCCCCAGCACTGTTCAACCTATACATGGACAACCTCTCCAAACAACTGGGGAGATGTAAGACAGGATGTCTGATAGGGAACAATGTTTTAAACCATTTGATGTATGCAGACGATCTTGCTATCATGTCCCTTAATACTGTTGGATTTCAGCAGCTACTCAATGTGTGCTCTGTGTATGGGGTCGAGTTTGATGTGCAGTACAATGCAAAAAAGAGTGTTGTGTTGATATGTAGAACCAAGGAGGATCATAAAGTGCCTTTTCCAACGTTCTACCTGTCAGGGCAACCAATATGTGTATCAAGCAGTATAAAATATCTTGGGCACATCATCACTGACAAGCTGGAGGATGATGCTGACATGTATAGGCAGAGACGAATGTTGTATGCACAAGCTAACATGTTAGTAGAACATTTCATTACTGTCCTGATGATGTGAAAGTAAGCTTGTTTCGTGCCTACTGTAGCCCTATGTATGCAGCTCCATTATGGATCAACTATAAAAAAGAGACAATGCGTAAACTCCAAGTAGCATATAATGACTGCCTAAGGATATTGCTGAAAAAGCCCAGGAGTTGCAGTGCTAGTAAACTATTTTGTCACTCAGGACTATGTACTTTACAGGCTCTCCTGAGGAACCTAATGTTTAAGTTCATGTGCCGTTTGGATAAGTCTGAAAACTGCATTATAATGATGCTCACAAGTGCCAGATATAGCTCTGTCCGTTACCAATCATATATGTGGAAACATTGGTATGGCTGCCTTTTAAGACCGTCATGACATAGTTTGTATATGCTTTGGCATCATTGCTGTTTTTTTTTGTTTTTTTTAATTATTATTATTTCTTCTTTTTCCTGCACATTTTATTTCTATGTATATGTTGTGTGTCTGCCTATTGGGCCCTGAGCCTGTAATAAAGTTTATATAATGCTTGAGCTGAACCAGGCCCGGACCAGACTCTATGGCATGTTCATTTATACTGTATCTATTATTGTCCATTGTGACCAGTCCATCACTGTTACCCGTCCTGTCTGCACTTAATGTCAGTTTGTGTATGTCTTGTCCTGGCATGGTATAGAGAGAAAACTTAATTTCATTTTTCCTTGCATGTCTTGTGCATATGATGAAAGTGACAATAAAAGCTGACTTGACTTGACGATGTGTATGTGTGTACCCAACTAAACTCAGTGCTAATGTACTAAAAAAAGTGATGATGATTATGTCCTCGAAGTCGCTTTGGTTAAAAGGGCGTCTGCCACATGCAAGATAATAATGTAGATCGTCCACAGCGAAGACACAGACACCCTGCTTCATTCCAACGACACCTACTAAACCATGATGTCAAATGCCAAATTTGTGTTATACGTGTTTATTTTGCGAGTTGCTAAACTTGACAAGCATCTCTGGGTGTGATGTCAATAGCATGTCAGCCTAGACAGCAGTAAAAAAAATCCTCAAGTTCATGGATGACTGTGGCTGCCATTTGGAGTTTGCTTTGTGAATAAGATTACGGGTTCACTTAGTGTTTGGCGGATGATACCCTGGGTCTGAAAAGTGCTCGTTTGTGGGAATCTGTTACAATTACATCATAGATAAGTGTGGTTTTATTCTTTATTTTATATTTTGTTTGTTTCTTTTAGTCTGTTGTTGGTTTGTTTGTGAATTTCAAGCAAGAGGTCATGAACGGATTCCAATGAAATAACCAAGAATGAGCGCGTAGCAAGGGGGGGAATTGAATTTAGTGGTTATTCGCCTTACAATCTAGATCCACAGATTTTATTTATCCATTGTGTGATGAAATTGAACTGCCTTGGTGGTTTCTCTGGATGCTTTGTAGATTCAAGTTGGTTTTATCTGGCACTCAGACTTCTGGGCACCAGAAGAGGGTTTCTTATTTAGTGGAGTTGAGTGCAGCTTTAGTTTAAAAGTCTAAAAGTAATGATAAGTGTTAACAATACCAAAAGAGCCTAGATGAGGGGCTTGTTGTGGGGGGACAGAATAGAGTTGAGTAGAGTAGAGTAGAGTAGAGTGCAGTAGAGTACAGTAGAGTAGAGTAGAATAGAATAGGAGTATGGTGTAGTAGAGTAGATTAGAGTAGAGTAGAGCAGAGCAGAGTAGAATAGAATAGGAGTATGGTGTAGTAGAGTAGAGTAGAGTAGAATAAAATAGGAGTATGGTGTAGTAGAGTAGAGTAGAGTAGAGTAGAGCAGAGCACAGAAGAGTAAAGCACAGCAGAGTAGAATACAAGCGGATTCCAAAAAAGTTGGGACACTTTGTATTTTGTGAATAAAATCAAAATGCTGCCATTTTCAAAACATCCAATATGTTAATAAGGTAGAGCATTATGTACAGACAACATATCAGTTGTTAAAGTCGAGCAGAATTATTGTTTTGAGGTAATTATGTGATCATTTAAAATTTGACCCATGCAACAAATCTCAAAAAAGTTGGGACAGGGCCAAAACATGTTGTAATAGTTGGATAATTCTAAAAATTACACAAGGAAGAATATTTTAAAAGGAACTATATTGACTGCCAACATGAATGCACAAATAAAATACCATCACATAGAGGCTGTGGCACTCAGCAGCGAATATTTTGAGGGACTAATTACTTATCAATTACACAGAAAGATTGAATTATCAAAATTGCTGGTATATAAGGCCTATTTCCGTAACATGAGTCTCTTTTCCAGTGGGTTCCGCGTTCCGGTGCGGGCTTTATAAATATTCATGAAACTTGACGGGGGGGTCGATGGTGCTGTCTCGCACGCATTTCCATACAACGGGGACTAGAACTGGGCCGTATGATCAGCTGCTGCAACTAGCCGCGACAACACCGTGTTTTCACGCCATTGTGAATCTAAGCCCTACCTCGTCATTTTGTTTTCGAACAGACAGCGATCTCCTTAACCTAGACCTACAGACATGTGTTAGGGCTTGTTCGAAAGCTGAGATTCTTAGCTTTTTACAGGTTTTCACGGAACGTTTTTATGTTCTTTCAATCCAAAGTTATATAACTTTAAGCGGCCGCTGTTTCAAGTGAAAAAATAGCGCTTTCCAAACATTTTTTTTTTTACCTCGTCATTTTGTTTTCGAACAGACAGCGATCTCCTTAACCTAGACCTACATACATGTGTTAGGGCTTGTTCGAAGGCTGGGATTCTTAGCTTTTTACAGGTTTTTACGGCACATGTTTATGTTCTTTAAATCCAAAGTTATTTAACTTTAAGCGGTCGCCACTTCAAGTAAACAATGGCGTTGTTCTCCAGCCGGATAGGAAATCTTTGTTCCCTCGAATAAACCACAGAACAACTTTGTCTTTTTCATTCAAAATTTTCATTTTTAGCCTACATTTAATTTGATAACAGCAAATTCGCCATCCCTCTGCAGGTTCGTATATGAAGATATGTGCAATGAAAAGGGCTACTTTAGTGTGCCCTATTTTGCATGGTGGTAAAAAAAACGACTTCTCACAAGGAGGAGGCATGGAGCTTTGGAAATAGCGTGATTTTAAAATAATAGCCTAATAAGCTAATAATATAACTCCTTGGCCAAGGACTGGACTTAGGCTACTTTAAAGAACATGATAATTGCTTGAGCAAATTTTCTCTGTCTACTGTAAAAACTGCCGACAGAAAAGTTGATTTTTAAAGTGCGTGGGTGGGGATAGGTGTTTGCACATGCCGGTAAAGCAACATGTAGCTCCGCACGCCTCGAACCACGTCTTTCGCGATTCTATAATCGCCCCTGTTTGAGCCCTGTTTGAGCTGATGATGGGTGGGGTAAATGCAAAAAGAAAACGAAACCACGCCCCAGCAGCGCGCAGCCCCGTTCTAACAGGGCTAGTCGAAAAGGGACTTTAGAGTTCTGAGTAATCATTGTACGAGTTATGAGATCATGACATACTCGTGGTAAATAAGCAAACTATGACACTCCAGCAATGACAGCTCTCGAAAAAATGACCATAAACACAACACTTGATTAATGCACATGATGCAGATATTAATCAGTGTTGCGTGCAGAAAAGCTCATTCTATGGACATGTGGACCATGTGAAACTGTCCTCTGATTACAGAATGGAAAATATTTAATCCTTTTTGAAAATTATGGAGTCATGCACCCTCTAGGTTATATAGAAAATGAATACTTCAGCTTGATTTAGTGGTCAGTCTGAAAGACAGCAAATATGATGGTAAGGGGGTGCAGAGGTGACTTGGTTAGGGTCTTCTTACTCACGTAGAGCATTAAAATGAATGTTGAATGATACATACAGACTTTAAACAGCAAACATAGCTACCAAGGCATTATATTTTGGAGCACCGCCTTTAGATATTGCCCCATAATGGTGGCAAATTTCAATCTCTACGATGTTCCAACAGTGTGGTTCCATCATAAGAGTAAACAGGTCACAAAATTGTTTTCTTGCAGTCAGGATATGCCACATATTAAGCATAACAAAAAGGTAAACAAGTTGAGGAACACACCTATCAGTTGAGCTGCTGAAATCATGTCTCGCATATCAAAATATCTATTTTTTGAATAAAATTACGCCATCAGTCAAGGTATTTAACAGTTCAGTCTCATTCCTTGTGTTGTGTTTAGTCGTACCCAATATAAAAAGCATTTTATTGGCCCTGTCCCAACTTTTTTGGGATTTGTTGCAAGGGTGAAATTTTAAATGATCACATAATTACCTCAAAACAATAATTCTGCTCGACTTTAACAACTGATATGTTGTCTGTACATAATACTCTACCTTATTAACATATTAGATGTTTTGAAAATGCCAGCATTTTGATTTTATTCACAAAATACAAAGTGTCCCAACTTTTTTGGAATCCGCTTTGTAGAATAGGAGTAGGGTGTAGTAGAGTAGAGTAGAGTAGAATAAAATAGGAGTATGGTGTAGTAGAGTAGAGTAGATTAGAGTAGAGTAGAACAGAGCAGAGTAGAATAGAATAGGAGTATGGTGTAGTAGAGTAGAGTTGAAGTGAGTAGAGTAGAGAGTACAGAACTGGGGTGAGTTTCTCAAAAGGGAAGTTGTTAGCCTGTTAGCAACTTCGGTAGTTACCAATGGGAAAATGCATTGAAAGCAACAAAGTAGCTAACGTAGTAAGCAACTTTGGTTTTGAGAAATTCACCCCTGAGTAGAGTAGAGTAGAGTAGAGTAGAGTAGAATAGAGTAGAATAGGAGTAGAAGAGAGTGGAGTAGAGTATAAGGCTCCTGTAATCACAATCCTTCCCAGAAACAATTATATGAGTGCCTAGAAGAGGGGCTTGTTGTGGGGGAAAGTAAAATAGAGTAGAGTAGAATAGGAGGGCTGTGTAGTTACAATCCTTCCCGGAAGCCGTCACCAAGGGCATGGAAGAGGGGCTTGTTGTGGGCAGGCCTGGAATTTCGTCATTTTAGGGGCAAGGCCACTTGGCCTTTTAAGTTGTCATTTTTTTTTAAGGGCACAAAGGCCAAAAGCCAGAGCACCAAAAATGTTTTTCTAGCAGTCAAAATGAAATGTAACTAGTATTCATCATGGCTTACAAGTGGTTAATTCAGAGCAAATGAAGTGCAAAATACAAGACTGTGTGAAGGGTAGTGTGACCATGTTCGTGCCAGCATAAAGGAGCACATGTTTCTGGTCGGGGGGTTTGGGGGTCCTCACCCAAGAAAAATTGTGTTTCGTAGATGCAATTTCATGCATTTAATGCATTTTAATCAATTACGCGTCAGAGAGGGCATCAAGGCCACTGTGGCCTTATGGCAGATATTTTTTTCAAGGGCACAAGGCCAAAGTGGGAGGGCACGAGGGCCATGGCCCTCATGGCCCTCGCAAAATTCCTGCCCTGGTTGTGGGGCAATAGAATAGAATAGAATGGAATAGAATAGTATAGAATACAATAGGAGCCCCGATATACTTACAATCCTTCCCGGAAGCCGTCTATGAGGGCCTGGAAGAGGGGCTTGTTGTGGGGGATGGTCTGGAGGATGTTGCCGTCCGCTGTCACGTAGCCAATGGCCCACTGGCCCAGACGCGTACAGCTCAGACGGAAGATGTAGCTGTGGAAGGACACACACACACACACACACACACACACACACACACACACACACACACACACACACACACACACACACACACACACACACACACACACACACACACACACACACACACACACACACACACACACACACACACACACACACACACACACAGAAATCTTACTAAGATTTTGTGTGGGAGGGCAAAAACTTCTGGAAAAAGCATCAGTCAGAACAGCAACCGATGCAACACACAAGAGTCCCATTTTTTTTAAAACTCCCAACGTCAATATTTCGGACTTCAAAAGTTGTCAGAAATCACAATTTAAGTATTAAAGGAATGAATTAAAGTAATGCTGACAGCACCAAAGCTACACCAAAAAAGCCATCGCTGGAGAAATGAGAAGCTTGGCATCTTGGCCAGTATAAGGGAATGAGGCAAAGGACAGTACACCTCAGATTTTTCTTTCTTTATTCGCCTACATTACGTCTGAAGTGTGCGGCCCTTCACCTCCTTCCCTTATATGTGGGATTCAGCACCCAGTTAAGAACTGGGTAACACTTTATTTTAGGGATACATCTATAAGCACTTGATGGATACACACGAGGTGCCTTCCTCAGCTACCTTAGCAGGTAGCTGTAGCCTTAAGCCAGGAGCAGATGTCGTCAGGTGGTGTCCAATCATCACTGGGTGTTTCGGCTCTAATACATACAATGTGTGTTTCTGCACTAATACATACAATGTGAATGCCTGCATAAGTAACTTGTAAGGCATGTACTAAGCAAACGCTAAGGCCTACTAGGTCCTTACTAAGGTTAAATTGGTAATAAATCCCTTACTGTGCATGAACAAGACATTTGCGAATAACGTGCCTAACAAATGTTTGATTTTGCTTTGTACATGCCTTACAAGTTACTTATACAGGCATATTGTATGTATTGGTGATAATAGATGTATCCCTAAAATAAAGTGTTACCAAGAACTGTGTTTATAATTAGGCGATAGTGTGAGCGTGTCGCCTCCACTTTACATATCTTGGCAATGGCCAGTATGACAGCAGCAGCAGTGGTCTCTCCTTGATCGACATGGTTCATGGCGTTTGGAAGTAGGGTGAACACATCCACAGGTAGTTGTCCAGGTGCCAGACAAAAGGTAGCAGGTAGTGTGATGAAGCGGTCTGCACACTGTGTATTAACTCCAAAAATACTTTATTTCATTTCAACATATGGTAACGTTTTGATCCAACAGAGGGATCTTCCTCAGGCCGCTTCATCACACTACCGACATGTTTCATGTCACCAGACCAGGAAATGAATCCTTGGCTATGACTATGGCTGAGATGATCACAAGACTAGCTGCTTGACCGTAAGGCCGTGTGGCTATTAGCGGACTGTGACGTCCCCCTGTGCCCCCTTCAGGCTAGTGTGTGCCAGTGCACGGGCATGACTATGCTTGATGGGGGTTACCCTAATTATTTAGTGGTTTCACCTGTGGGGAGGTATAAAGTCCTCCTCTCTTCTTCCGATGGCAGGCACTCTGACCTCGACCTCACCACTGGCTACTTTCATTTCTTGCTCTCCTCTCACGTCTTTACCCTCACCCTTTTGATTCTTCCTTTACAGCTCACATATTGATACTGACACATACATTGCATACACCATTCACTTGCATACACCCATTCATGCATCCCCTAGACACCTGTTTGAATTTATTATTATAGTTCAATAAAAATACATTTGAACTTTCATTCTTTGTGTGGTCTCCTTTTCATGTTGCACCCCCTAAAACGAGCTGGGGGTCGTAACAGGACCCTGCCGTACCGTACCTAGCTTCCACACTTCCCTTATGAAACCAGTAGCACAGGCACAGAGGCACAGCATGACATGGTGTCCCACACATCCAAATATGGCTAGACGGTGCACGAGAGGTGTGAAAATATCCGACATACGACGGAATAGGCCAATTCTGTGTGTGTGTGTCTGTGTGTGTGTCTGTGTGTGTCTGTGTGTGTCTGTGTGTGTCTGTGTGTGTCTGTGTGTGTCTGTGTGTGTGTGTGTGTGTGTGTATGCAAAACTGTGCGTGCAAGAGAGAGAGAGATAGAGTGGGCCGTAATGGCAGTGACATCAGCATGGGCTCCACAATCAGCCCATTGAGGGGCGGTGACAGGCCGTACTGCTGAGAAGGCTTACTAGCACGCAACCACACACACAGCCAGGCACACACAGGCCTGCGCACACAAAATGCCAACCCTCCGTGTGTGTGTGTGTGTGTGTGTGTGTGTGTGTGTGTGTGTGTGTGTGTGTGTGTGTGTGTGTGTGTGTGTGTGTGTGTGTGTGTGTGTGTGTGTGTGTGTGTGTGCGCGCGTCAATCAATGTCAGTGCAATCCCGACCCACATGCATAGACTCACCCATACACTGTGTAAACAGATGAGATGAGATGACGCTTGCCAAGGTGTGTGTGTGTGTGTGTGTGTGTGTGTGTGTGTGTGTGTGTGTGTGTGTGTGTGTCTGTGTGTGTGTGTGTGTGTGTGTGTGTGTGTGTGTGTGTGTGTGTGTGCGTCTGTCTGTCTGTGTGTGTCTGTCTGTCTGTGTGTGTGTGTGTGCGCATGACTGTGCGCATATGTGTGTGTGTGTGTGTGTGCCCATGTGTGCGTCTGTCTGTGTGTGTGTGTGTGTGTGTGTGTGTGTGTGTGTGTGTGTGTGTGTGTGTGTGTGTGTGTGTGTGTGTGTGTGCATGACTGTGCGCATATGTGTGCGTGTGTGTGTGTGTGTGTGCATGCCTGTGCGCATGTGTGCGTCTACGTCTGTGCATGTGCGTGCGTGTGTGTGTGTGTGTTTGTGTGCGTGCGTGCGTGCGTGTGTGTATACTAGTGCATGGTGCATGTGGGTGGGAATGTCTCTGTGTGGGCCCATCTGAGGGGACATGGGCAGAAGAGTCAAGATGTTTGTATTAGTCCTACTGTGTGAGTTGTGCATTGTCTATGGAAGCACTCGCATGTTTCTAGAAACAAGGCCTCTTTTTATTTTTGTTTTGTTTTTTAAAGTACTTATTTATACTTATTATCATCCGTGTAGCATGCTACATGCTACAGTGATCCATTGACTTTCACTAGCTTAGTGACATACTCCCTCTTTTAACTTGTCTCAAAGCAAGACAACAGCTTAACATGAAAAATAAGACACTTAACCACCATTACAAACCCCAGCCAACGATTTTAACTGTATTAAGCCCCAAAATAGTGGCATACCCCTTTAAACTGGTGTGGAGACTGAATGAAGGGGTAGGGGGGTGGGAGTGGGGGGGATGATGGAGAGAGGGAGTGAATGAAATAATGACACGATGGGGAAAGGAGAAGAGAATGTGTACGTAAGAGGGAAGAGAAGGCTGAAGGAGAAAAGAAAGTTTTTGCTATTTTCTCTGAGTGATGAGGGAGGAAGATTGCAATTGAGATATATGGCTTGAGGAGTAGATAGAGGATGCGGCAGGGGACAACAAAGGGGAGAGAGAGAGGGGGAGAGAGAGAGAGAGAGAGAGAGAGAGAGAGAGAGAGAGACCGTGTGTACAGTAAATGCGAACAAAACACCAACAACAACAAAAATTGATTTACCATAAGTCATAAAGACACGGGAGTAAAAAAGTGAGAGAAATTGTACTGCAACAGATAAGAGTGCACGGAAGAAGGAAAGAGGAAAAACTGAGCTGATTGGGGCAGAGAGAGAGAGAGAGAGAGAGAGAGAGAGAGAGAGAGAGAGAGAGAGAGAGAGAGAGAGAGAGAGTTAGAAAAAACAAGTCGGTGTGTGTGTGTGCGTGCGTGCCGTGCGTGCGTGCGTGCGTGCGTGCGTGCGTGCGTGCGTGCGTGCGTGCGTGCGTGCGTGAGTGAGTGAGTGTTTGCAAAAAGTGAAACATTCCACTAATGTAAAAAGGTGTTCTATCTGGCGAAAACAAGCTCATATGTCACTGGTGATGAGAATTAATGTGACCAGGAAGCTCTTGCATCAGACTCCAAAAAGAATGAAGTGAAACCTGCAATGGGTGCGTTGCTTCTCCATCAATAACCTCTGTGACAGACCCTGAACAGGCCAGCATGAGAACCAGAAGAGAATGGGCTGTTGGAATGGACTATTGGCGATGTGTTACATAGCAAAACGCTGTTTAATGTCTTTATAAACCATTATTATATGGTTGTGACGTCATCTGTCGAATGCTCCATTCATTTCAACGGGGCTCCCCAACGTTCGGACGTCTGTTATTTTTCGATAACGGACGGGTTGGTCTATAACAGACCGCTGTCAATGACAACAAGACTTTTCACTGCTAAAGCGACTTTTCAACAAGACTCTAATCAGCTGCTGTGATAGACAGCACCCGTTGTCCTGGCTACCGCTGTCAATGGCAACAAGACGTTCACTGCTAAAGCCACTGGCTTGTATAGGCTACAAGTCAGTGGCTAAAGCGAATGTTTCATATCACTCCGCAGGGGGTCCGGTCTTTTGTCACTCTAATCAGCTGCTGTGATAGACAACACCTGTTGTCCTGGCTAGCCTACCTAGCTGTTGCCTAGCGGTGTTCCACAACGGCACTGTTTTGTTTTGCGCAGCAACAATCTTAACATTAAATAGGTCTAAAGAAATGTCCCCGCATGTGTGAATCATTTAAGTATATCCATATAATAAGCGGGTTAACTTTCGGCGAGTCGGTCGCTTTGTGGAATAGCAGCACTTCAGAGAGAACAAGACCCCTCCGCTCCGCGTCGGGGTCTAAAGATTCTCTCTGTCGTGCTGCTATTCCACGGTAGCGACCTTCTCGCCGAACGTTAACCCTTACTTAATGTTCACACTCTATAAGCATATCTCTACGTGTTAACACTTATCATTAAAAGAGCATTGTCATGGAGCATCAATACTAGCATTCTCGCTAAAAGAGCAGTTACTGCTAGAATGGACTGTATGTATTTCATAGAAAAATATTGCTTAACGCTATTCATTAGCTCAGTGTACTAGCCAACACGTTTCCTCAGTGCTTGGCAGGAGTTCAGGGAAAGCATGTCTGCTACGTATGCCATCATAGCTTGTGGTTACTCAATAAGGTCATTGACGTTCTTAGAAGCAGATGCAACCACAGCTAACATCACTATCGTGTGAAGTTGGTACTCTGAATTGCACAAATTACATTAATGTTTCATTCACACACACACACACACACACACACACACACACACACACACACACACACACACACACACACACACACACACACACACACACGAGAGCACCGGCACTTAGATCAGAAGGTTGCAGATTCAAATCCCACCCTTACCAGTACCGTCATCCATGGCTGAAGTGCAAGGCACCTAACCCCTAACACCTTAAAGGTACACTGTGCAGGAAATGGTCAAAAAAGGTACTGCAACTATACTGCTCATTGAAACTGGTCTGCCTATTGCCAAATTTGATCTTTTCATGAAAGTGTATTAAGTAATAAACAAATACTTTCTAGTGTGGCCCAAGTACAGTCATTTTTGCAGCTAAAAATGACTATTTCTGGAAATTCAAAATGGCGGACAATGGAGAAGATCCCCCTTTTCATGCATAAAAAGGGGGATTTTCCCAGTGATAATGAATACTTAGAATTTGATGGTGGTGGTAAGTATTCATGAAAAAGGTAACATTAGTGAATGGATAGCATAAATTCTGGAAATAAACAACTAACAATCTTACACAGTGTACCTTTAAAAAAAAAAAAACTTCAGCCAAGTGTAATGATGTGTGTTTTGCTGCATTTAACAGCTACGGTGCAAGACAGGTACGGGTAAGGCCGGGCAGTCATGGGTAAGCGGTTAGGACGACTTGCGCCCCAAAGGTTGCCGGTTCGACTCCCGACCCGCCAGGTTGGTGGGGGGAGTAATTATCCAGTGCTCTGCCCCATCCTCCTCCATTACTGAGGTGGGGGGAGTAATTAACCAGTGCTCTCCCCCATCCTCCCCCATGACTGAGGTACCCTGAGCATGGTACCATTCCCGCCGCACTGCTCCCCATGGGGCGGCATAGGGGCCCGCCCCCTTGCATGGGTCAGGCATAAATGCAATTTCGTTGCGTGCAGTGAACACTTGTGTGCTGTGGCACAATGACAATGGGAGTTGGAGTTTCCCCAGTTGGGTTTCACACCACTTCACGTCACTTGACTCTTACCTGCCAGGCTTGTGGATGAACTTCTGCAGGCGTGCCTTGACCTCGTCGTAGGTGAGGAAGGCCATGTAGCCAGGGTGGGTCACCGCCAAGCTGTTCCAATTACGCAGCAGCGACGACCACGGCTGCAGAAGGACAGAGAGAGAGAGAGAGAGAGAGAAGTAGAGAGAGAGAGAGAGAGAAAAAAAGTAGACAGAGGGGGAGAGAGTGGGAGAGAGAGAGGGGGGAGAGGGGGGAGGAGAGAGAGAGGGAGAGAGAGAGAGAGAGAGAGAGAGATAGGGAGGGAGAGAGAGGGAGAGAGAGAGAGAGTGTGAGAGAGAGAGAGAGAGAAGTAGAGATATGGTGAAGTACAGAGAGAGAGAAAAAGTAGAGAGAGGGAGAGCGAGGGGGAGAGAGAGAGAGAGAAGTAGAGAGATCAACAGCACGAGAAGGCGAAAGAAAGAACGAGAGCAGGAAGAAGAGGAAGAGGGAACAGAGAAGAGAAAAGAAAAATCAGAGATACATTGTCTATCACTAGTCTCATTATCATCGACTTTCAAATCTCTTCGAGACTTGGTCTGACCAAGATCATAACAACTAACGTTTCCCAAGTGGCATGGTTGACCCGCTTCCCTTGGTTTGCTACTGGTTGACAGGTGTCCGAGAAAGTGGATGGAGTTCCCCTTTTTTTCGGTAGATCAGAAACGATATTTACATTGGTCTTGGCCTGAAAAGAAGGTGTTGTGTCACTAGTACCGCGTTCAGGCCGACTAAGAACCGTGCTGGAGAGCCATACCTGTCAATATGTTCTGTCTTCAAGGACGCTCTCAAAGGTAGGTCACTATTGCCACGATTAAATCACGATTGAAATCACGACTTCGATTTCACGATTTTCGATTATTTTCTATTAATTGTGCATCCCTACATGACAGGACACTGTAGATGGACAGGAGCAGACACTAAAAGGCTTGAAGCGCTCAGGACACTTTACAAACAATGTTAACTCAGGTGCTCATCTGTACCGGGTGAAGTGCAAGCCCAAAAAAGATTTGAGAAAAATGTAAAGAAAGCCTTTAATTGAACAAGACATGGGCCTTCGCGTTGCAGCCATATTGGCCTTCACCAGGGCATCGAGTGGGACAGCAGCAGCCTTGGCTTGCGTTCGTCCCCCTTGTTGTCTGTGCTCTGGCCTTCTCTACTTGACACTTTGTTACCCTCATCTTGCACGTTTATGACCTTGTGGTTTTCTTTTTTAGTTTTACATAAAATGGTTTAACGTCAATTACAAGTGTTCAGAGAGAGAGAGAGAGAGAGAGAGAGAGAGAGAGAGAGAGAGAGAGAGAGAGAGAGAATGTGCGAGAGACAACGTGTGTCTGAGAGAGAGTGTGTGAGAGTGCGCGTGCGTGCGTGCGTGCGTCCGTGAAAAGTTTAAACTATGACACGATAGAAAAACACATTGCTGTGTTGTAGTCAATAAAACCCGATAAGGGCTATAATAATCTATTCTAGGTCACCATCGGTCGTTTTTTTTTGCTTCCTGCTTCCTTTTTTTCTTTCCCTTCTTTCTTTTTTCTGGCTGACCTCGAAAATGCACACAATGTGCTTCACACACAAAATGTCAAGCGGCTACCACCACTTCCTCCCCATTTAAATAAAAAGCTCTTTGTCCCCCACTTCTGCCAGCCAGGCAACTTCTTCCCATTTCGTTTTTCTAATAGACGCCGGTCCGCCCGTGCATATGTACGCAGCAGCTACCCGCCGCCTTACACCCACAGCCAGCCGGCTAGCCAACCAACGCCAGCCATGCCTTCACAGGAAGTTTAACGAGCCATGCCACACACCTACATTACACGGGTCATCGGTCATGTAAGGAATGTGTATGTGCTGTTGGTGTCCATTTAAGGTCCGTTAACATGTACAATGGTAACTTTAAGTATATAAATAAATAAATATAAAATATATAAACATGGTAACTAGAAGTATATACATTTATAAGTATATACATTTATAAGTGACTTACTTTTACTTTTTTTGGTTTTACTTTGTGTTGTTATTTACTCTTACTCTTTTGTACAAATTGAGATGGACCATGCACTTGTGTCTGATGTAAATACAGAATTAACTTGAATTATAGAAAGATATTTAAGCTCACTCTGATCAACCATACCGCCCGTTTCTCATGATCTCAAGATCCACAAGCAGAAGGCTTGACGTTGGTGTTATTTTAATGGTGCACTGAGTAAGATTTTTAGTTCCAGAATTCATGCTGCCCATTCTTTAAAGTTAGCTTTTGCATAAATACTTACCACCGCCATCAAATTCTAAGTATTCATTACAACTGGGAAAATTGCACTTTTCATACATGAAAAGGGGGATCTTCTCCATGGTCCGCCATATTAAATTTCCAGAAATAAACATTTTTAGCTGCAAAAATGTTCTTTCAAAGGGAGGTACCACGCCTTTTCTCTTGATGACGGGTGGGTGTGTAGATTCCAACAGGTAAACTAAGCTTATAGGATCAAGTAAGGGGAACTCGCACACCTTGTATGCCGATGCAATAGTGTCCTTTTATTGCATGTTTCAAAAATAAAAAAGTGCTACCCAAGTGAACGGTGCAAACGCACACGCACACGCACACGCACACGCACACGCACAGCTGTTCCATCCCAAGCGGTTCACTCATGGCTGCACGTGTACACACACAAAACACAGCAAGGATCTGTCCAGTCCCTGAGCACTCGTCTCTTGGATGCACACACACCCAAGTGTTTCTCTCTTGGCTGGACGAGACAACGGTTGCGTCAACTGCTGAGGGTGAGAGTCAGAGCTCGTCATTAGGGTGGTGTAATACCCCGGAGGAGGAGAGGAGAGGAGAGGATGAGAAGAGAAGGAGAGGAGAGGGGGAGAGGAGAAGGGGAGAGGAGGAGAGGAGGAGAGGGGGAGAGGAGGACAGGAGAGGAGAGCAGAGGAGAGGAGAGCAGAGGAGAGGAGGACAGGAGAGGAGAGCAGAGGAGAGGAGAGGGGGAGAGGAGAGGAAGGGAGAGGAGGAGAAGGGGAGAGGAGGAGAGGAGGACAGGAGAGGGGAGCAGAGGAGAGGAGAGCAGAGGAGAGGAGGAGAAGGAGAAGGAGAGGAGGGGAGGAGAGGAGAGGGGGAGAGGAGAGGGGGAGAGGAGATAAGGAGAAGGGGAGAGGAGGAGAGGAGGACAGGAGAGGAGAGCAGAGGAGAGAAGGAGAACAGAGGAGAGGAGGAGAGTAGAGGAGAAGAGAGGAGAGGGGGAGAAGGGGAGAAGGAGAGGAGGAGAGAGAGAGAAGGAGAGGGGGAAAGGAGGAGAAGGAGAGGACGAGAGGGGGAGAGGAGAGAAGGAGATGAGGAGAAGAGAGGGGGAGAAGAGAGAGGAGGAGAAGGAGAGGAGAAGAGAGGAGAGGGGGAGAGGGGGAGAGGAGATAAGGAGAAGGGGAGAGGAGGAGAGGAGGACAGGAGAGGAGAGCAGAGGAGAGGAGAGCAGAGGAGAGAAGGAGAACAGAGGAGAGGAGGAGAGTAGAGGAGAAGAGAGGAGAGGGGGAGAAGGGGAGAAGGAGAGGAGGAGAGAGAGAGAAGGAGAGGGAGAGGGGAGAGGGAGGGGAGAAGGAGAAGGGGAGAAGGAGAGGAGGAGAGAGAGAGAAGGAGAGGGGGAAAGGAGGAGGGAAACACCCACACTGTTTGCAGCTAACAGTGTAGCCCAGAGTTCTCAACGGGTCGGGTCAGCTCGACAAACCCGACGGGCCCCTTGGGTTCGGGCCGGGTTCGGGTCGAAAATATAAGCATATGGCTCGGGCCGGTTCGGTCCGCGGGCTCAATCTTTTCCGCCCAGTGGAAAAAAAAAAAAATCAGTTCTGCTGTTTACCGTGAATCATGGCGAATTTCCCCTTGATGGGTCAGTAAAGCTAGGCCTATCTATCTAAATATATGTAGGCCTGCGTAACGAAGGTCTGGCAGGCTGCTGCATGCAACGTTGCACTACATTGGCTACAATTACGCAAACGAATAAAAACGGGAAAAAAAATCTTAGATGCAATTTTAACGATATTGAGTCCCATGTCAGCTCATGGAACCATACTTTTGTTTCTTAATACAAGGGACGGTTGGCAATCCAATGGCTATTTTAAACAACAGCCATAGTAGCCTATTTAATACTGTAATGACAACAACCAATATTTTTAGCTTTATGCTTTATGCTTTTTAACTTTATGCTTAGTAGTCTCAGCAAATGCAGTGCATGGAAATTATGCATATGAGGTGAAACGAAGCCGAAGCGGTCTTCTATGGAAAGGACAGTGGCTTTCCAATTAGGCTATCCTTTCCCCGTATTCACACAACGTTGGCATATGCGTATTAAACATTAAATCCACGCTTTGTTGGCGACTTTGTTGCATATAATTTGGCTAATCCGCATGTGCTGTTGCGATATGCCACTTCACTATTTAAATGGCTCGTGCACCGATGGTAAGCGAGCGGCAGCGAAGACGGCGATTTTTCCGGTAGACTTGACTTTTCACACTGACTGTCTGCTCGCGCTTCGGTCTGGTTGAAAATCCCCCCAGCCAATGTTTTATTTGGAGCGTGTAGGCCCTGTTTGAATGAAATATCACATTGTCTTTGCTGTTTTCGTTCCGTTTTCGACTTGTAAGCAACTGTCGGGAAGGAAAGGCGCGCACACACATGGGAGCGCTCGCCAGCCGAGGAAGATCTCATCCTATCACCTAGGCTATCTGTCTTTTTTGCTACATGGCTTATCCATGCATCAACCGTAGCCCAGGTGCCACTAGAAATTAGTAGGCTATGTCCAAAACCTTGTGTGCCGACCAAAATTTGATGAAACTTTTAAACAATGTTTGGCACAGCCAGGCTTTCCATCTCATCCGCGCATATGAACAAACAAGGAGGGAGGGGCAACTTCACGTAGCCTACATTTAATCAGACACTCGGGATGGAAATGTAGTAAGCCTACATTTAGAAGTCAAAACAAAAGGTGGATAGATTGTTGTTGCCGTGAAGCATGAGGCGGTTATTGAAATCGCGCTGTGGATGATTCTGCTTAAATAGCAAGAACGTAAGTTTCCCCATTTTATATTATGTTTCTATTGTGGAAAATATCTTTTCACTCATTTACTGCACATAAGTGCCCTTAAAGACCCACCACATTCTCCATAGGATAACGTGGGGAAACTCGACCCCCGACTTAGATAATTCCGGTTAGATAATTCCAGTGATGTGTCGGGTAACATCGGGCTCGGGCTTTAAAAGCCACGGGCCGGGTAGGGTCGGGTTGACATTTTCAGGCCCGTTGAGAACTCTAGTGTAGCCCCTTACTGTCTTCAAAAGAGTACAGAAGAACTATAGATGCATGCATGTGCACACACGCACACACACACACACGGGTCAAAGACGTGCAAAATGGCATTGTCATTCAGTGTAACGGATAGAGATGCACCGGATCCTGATTTTTAGGATCCTGCCGGATACCGGATCCACTGCCTAAGATCCTGCCGGATCCGGAACCGGATCCTACGAAAGGGTTGAAACACATAGCCTACTCACACACGTGGGCCCTTTTTATCACGTTGGCTCAAACTATTTCGACTGAAAAGCCTCGGCTACCGGATCCTGGATCCTGGAACCGGATCCGGATCCTGTGAAAAACCCTATTATCCTGCCGGATCCGGAACCGGATCTTGGATCCGGTGCATCTCTAGTAACGAACCCCTTCTGCTGACTGTAACTGTAAAAAACACGACTCTTTTTATTTATTTATTGTTACAGGGAATTCATGAAAGCCTCGGCTGTCATCCATTCACTTGAAACTATTTAAAAATCATGTTTTTTTGCAGTTACAGTCGGCGGAAGGTGTCCGTAACACTGAATGACAAAGACGTCTTTGACCCACTACGGTTGTCAGCCCCAAAAGTATGGAACTACACACTCACGCACGCACCCACGCACCCACGCACGCACACACACACAGAGGCCCTGATCCATCAGCCCTGACTGTGTAAAGAACACTACATGCAAGCACGCCAGATGGGCACGCACAGCACAATCCACTCTGCTGTCACCCACCATACTGTGGTACTGATGTCCACCCTTCTCCAAGCGCCACGCAGCTCAATGACATGACATGATATGTGTGTGTGTGTGTGTGTGTGTGTGTGTGTGTGTGTGTGTGTGTGTGTGTGTGTGTGTGTGTGTGTGTGTGTGTGTGTGTGTGTGTGTGTGTGTGTGACGAGTGTATCTGTGACAGGGTAAAGAGAAGAGTGAATGTGTGTATCTGTGTTGTGATTAAGAGTGACGCACATGTAATGTATGTGGTGGAGGGATGAGGAAGGGGTGGTAATGGTTGGGTGGGGAGCTGTGTGTGTGTGTGTGTATGTGTGTGCGTGCGCGTGTGCGTGTGCGAGTGCGTGTGCGTGCGTGCGTGCGTGCGTGCGTGCGTGCGTGTGTGTGACGAGTGTATCTGTGACAGGGTAAAGAGAAGAGTGAATGTGTGTATCTGTGTTGTGATTAAGAGTGACGCACATGTCATGTATGTGGTGGAGGGATGAGGAAGGGGTGGTAATGGTTGGGTGGGGAGCTGTGTGTGTGCGTGCGCGTGTGCGTGCGCGTGTGCGTGTGTGTGTGTGTGTGTGTGTGTGTGTGTGTGTGTGTGTGTGTGTGCGTGCGCGCGCGTGCACGCACGTGCGTGGGCATGTGTTCAGCATGGTGCTATAAACTGTGTACTGCCTTAGATTGATCTCTGGTCTATAACCATTTGATGTCTGTGCAGACAGTTCACGCAAAGGAACTGTTTCTCGTCACGCTTGGATAAAGGCCAGGTGTGGTTGAAATCAGTTGACATTTTAGATACTCAGCCCCATAGTAGAGTAGATTAAAGGCCTTTTTCAAGAGAATCGTTCACTTTGGTATAAAAGCATGACATTTGCCACAGATACTCTCTAAGGGTCACTTTTTGGGGAAAAAAAGCGATGGCCACGCAAAAATTAATTACATTTAATTAAAAATATGGCGGCCATTTTTCAAGATAGCCGCCACTGCTACTGAATGGTTAGTGTAAAACCCATTAACTTTGGTTTAAAAACATGAAATTTGCCTGAAATACTCTAATGGTCACTTTTTAGTAAAAAGCACTGGCCACGCAAAAAAAATCAATATGGCGACCATTTTTCAAGATGGCCGCCTTTTCTACAATTGGTTAGTGTAAAAGCCAGTTACTTTGGTATACAAACATGAAATTTGGCAGAAATACTCTCTAAGGGTCACTTTTTAGAAAAGAAGCACTGGCCATGCGAAATTTCAATATGGCGGACGTTTTTCAAGATGCCATTGTTATTAAACGGTTAGTGTAAAAACCATTAACTTTGGTATAAAAACATGAAATTTGGCTGAAAGTTTAAGTTTAAAATAATTTTTCATGTCATTATACCTACTACTCCTTGTCTCTATGCAAGACTTGCCTGAAGTAGGCCCAGTGGCCACCAGGTTTTGACTGTACAAAGAAATGGTCAGGTTCCCCAAACAGTGGAAATCCAATAACATTTCAGAGAACCAGAGAAGTTCTGAATTCAGGGCAACTTCCTTAGTGAGGTTGCAGCATAGAGTAGAGTAGAGTAGAGTAGAGTAGAGTAACTTTTTTGATCCCCGGGGGGAAATTCAGGCGTCAAGTAGCTGACAAATACATATAATGCCCACATGGACATTTTGACACACGATATAACACAGGTAAAAGTCAGAGAGGGGAAAAAATAAAAACTAAAAGCAATTGTGCAAAAAACATTTTCTGTGAGTTGGGGTAAACCAATGTGCAAAAAAACATCCTCTGTGAGTTGAGGTAGTTGAGGTAGTACTGTATATTAATGATGACAAAGCAAATGACAAGTTGAAAGTCGATGAAGCAATAAAACGAGTTTGAAAACTGCTTACTGTTTGTAATGTTATCATTAAACACAGGAAGGAAATAACGGCACTGTGTTTTTTTTTCTCTACATGTCGATGGCTGCAATCTTAATCTCAAACCACTGGTTAGAACACATTTTAATCACATCTTTCCGATTTTTTTAATCAGATGTGGTGTGATGGTCTTCCTTACAAAGGCAAAGTGCCGGAACTATGCACACATTGAAACTTTGAAACTGAGAAAAATGCCTTCAAAACATTGGCATTATTTGGCTAGATGATGCACCTACTGCAGATTTGACACAGCCACATCTCTAAAACCGGACACATTTTGTCCATATGGCTTTGTCATACGATAAAGGATGTGTTATGAGGACCCATTTCAGTCTAAACTCAATTTGTACACCAAATGTGCGTTAATACATTCGCCTTTGTAGGGCAGTGGTGTCCTCAGCAGACTGCTGTGGCCCCGTTGACAGCAAAATTACTGTAAGTCCTACGGGGACCAAAGTCTACAGCTGCGTTCAGACTCAGACTGAGTAGACATACTTTATTGAGCCCGAAGGAAATTAAGCAACTAATAACTCTAGGAACTAACTTCTCCCCTTTCAGTCAAGGGGTTTGCTGTACTGTATTGTGTTGTGTTTGGAATTGGGATTAGAAATCTCTGTTAAAGATTTGTCTCTTGTGTAGTAAGCAACTTTGGTTTTGAGAAATTCACCCCTGGCCTTCCTTACAGAGGTCCTCTCTCTCTACAAAAATGAGTCAGTCTAATAATGGGGGGGGGGGGAATACAAGTGCTTGAATTGAAAAGTATGAAACGCTTATTCAGAGGGGTGGGGGTGGGGGGTGAGTCGCTGGAGGCAGAAAAGGGAACGAAAGTCTAGACAAGCGCCCTTCAAAAGCCCTTCATGTTCAATTAATTAGTTTAATTCATTTATTAACGAAGTGATCCTGTATGTCTGAAGGCACCTTCAGAAAGCAGAAACCCGACAGCCCAGACCTGGAGCTTCAACAAATTAATGAGATGGGGTTTCAAGTCTGAAAGGGGTCTAAGGGGGAAACCCACCTGAAAGAGCTTTAATGTATTAAAATAGTGTGTGAAAGATTTTTTTTTCCTCGAGGAAAAAATGCTTGAAAGAGAACAAGATTCCTGTGAGATAGTGGTTCTCAACCTTTTTTTGAGCAAATGCCCCCCCTTGACCACGTCATAAGCCGACCGACATCCCCTGCCCAACCAACATCATGACAAAGATGATGAAAACAGCACAGACAATCTTACTGTGTGCTCAAAAGTCTATTATGTAAGTGTATTTGTATGCAATATCCAGCCCTTTGCTTTGTACCTCACGCAGTGATGTGAAACTTCAGTACGTAAAGGAACAGATGTTGAACTCAAAGACCGAAATAGAAAGTCTGCATCTATCAATCCTATCTTACTGAATTATTTATCAATTCTGCTGAATGCACTGCGATGCCATCTGACGTGATGTCTCACCTGGAACAGCCTGGTGAGGATATCGAACTCGAACACGGAGATAGAAAGTCAGAATCCATCAATCCTATCTGTCTATATTCAGGGTTCCCACATCTTTTTCATGACCAAATTCAAGCACTTATCAAGCTCCTTCAAGCACCACATTTTCAGTTTTCCTCCACCTTTCAATAAGGGGTGTGGGGGTCCTGTTGTGTTGTGTTTTTAAGATGCAATTTCCTGCATTCTCATCAATTTTACGGTGTCGAAAGGCAAATCCCATCTGACATCTCACTCCCTCAGATTTTTGATGTACCTGAACAATTGTTTCTATTATTTGGCTTACTGAGTTTGACTTCACACAAATTTCAAGCCTTTTCAAGCACTTGACCAAAAAATCAAGCATTTTCACAACCTTGAAAACACTTATTGAAATTCAAGCATTTTCAAGGAATTCAAGCACCAGTGGGAACCCTGTATATTCTGCTAAATGCAATGCAACGTGACGTGATGTCTCACCTGGAAGAGCCTGGTGAAGATGTCGAACTCGAATACGGAGATAGGATTGATGGATGCTGACTTTCTATCTGTCTATATTCTGCTAAATGCAATGCAACGTGACGTGACGTGACGTGATGTCTCACCTGGAAGAGCCTGGTGAAGATGTCGAACTCGAATACGGAGATGTAGTCGTTGCAGGTGAGGTCGATGGTGGACTTGAGGGCCATGGCCTCCAGCCCCGAGCTGATGGGGTGGAACTCGTGCAGGGCCTGCCGGAACATCTTCCACGGCACGATCGTCCTGGTTACCAAAAAAACAAAAACAAAAAAGACAAGACAAAAAAACACACAAATTGACAAAGATTAATGAAAAGTTGTGCACCTATACATGCGTACACAAAATACACACGCGCTAATGAAAAAGAAATGGGGAGCAAAGTTAGTTGTCTTCGTTTAAATGATATGTCCCACTTGTCACACATTGAGTTCCATTGACTTCAATTCATTTTACTAGCTTTCAAAACTAGTGAGTGCTAAAATGTGCCCTGATCAAAACAATACCTAACCCTAATCTGTCAGTAAACAAAATGTTCTTGCACTTGTAGTTGTTTTCATCAACAACAAAAAGTATTTAATGGCTG
>NC_085865.1:7719361-7756861 GCF_034702125.1 Engraulis encrasicolus | reverse complement strand
ACACACACACACACACACACACACACACACACACACACACACACACACAAGATGGGCATGTCAATCACACAATAACACACACACACACAAACACACACAGACACACACACTGAGAGAGCGAGAGAGACAGAGAGGGCGAGAGAGAGAGGGAGCGAGAGAGAGAGAGAGAGAGAGATAGAGGGAGCGAGAGAGAGAGAGAGAAACAGAGAGAGAGACTGAGAGACAGAGAGCGAGAGAAACAGAGAGCGAGAGAAACAGAGAGCGAGAGAGCGAGAGAAACAGAGACAGAGAGCGAGAGAGACTGAGAGAGAGACAGAGAGCGAGAGAGAGAGAGAGAGAGAGAGAGAGAGAGAGAGAGAGAGAGAGAGAGAGAGAGAGAGAGAGACAGACAGAGAGACAGAGAGAGAGAGAGAGAGAGAGAGAGAGAGAGAGAGAGAGAGAAACAGAGAGATAGAGAGAGAGAGAGAGAGATGGATCCTGTTAATCTAATCTCTTTAAGCTTGAGCCTTGTCATCTTCAACACCATTCAGCCACAACACATTTACATCTCCCACTGAGAGGCTTACACACACACACACACACACACACACACACACACACACACACACACACACACACACACACACACGCACACACACACACACACACACACACACACACACACACACACACACACACACACACACACACACACACACACACTCCATTGAGGAGGCTTACTCACACACACACACACACACAATGAGGAAGCTTAGGGCACCCCACTGTTTTGCTAAGAAAGCCAATGCTGACCTTCGCCCGAACTTGGACTTGCAGAAAGGACACACACACACACGCATAAAAACACACACACACACACACACACACACACACACACACACACACACACACACACACACACACACACACACACACACACACACACACACACACACACACACACACACACCTGTCGCTTGCACTAACAAAGTCCTCAAGCTCAAACTTGTCCACATGACTAACCACGGGTTTATTGTCAGCTTCCTTGTAAAGAGTATGAGGGACTTCTGTTTGCACGCACGCACGCACGCGCACGCACGCGCGCACACACACACACGCGCACACACACACACACACACACACACACACACACACACGCGCACACACACACACACACACACACACACACACACACACACACACAACACACACACACACACACACACACACACACACACACACACACACACACACACACACACACACACACACACACACACACACACACACACACACACACAAATTGTGTCCATAGTACAGTAGGCTAGATCATTAAAGTCAGAAAAAGACTTTCCCCCTGACATGGTTAGCTAGACTACACCTGACTGCAAACCACAAACTACCCGTACTCCTCCAGTCATGTGCAAAACAGACACAATTAGGCTAAACTCCAGCTAAAGCTAAAGAAAGAAGCTACAGGTAGATATACAGCACAGGCCAAAAGTGTGGACTTGCCTTCTCATTTATGCATTCTCTTTATTTTCTTAGATTTTCAGTGTGTATTTTCATGGAGGGCATCAAAACTGTGCATGAACACATGTAGAATTATGTGCTCACTAAATATCATTCTTAGAGGTGCTCCGATCACCATTTTTTGGCCCGATCACCGATACCGATCACCAAAAATCTTTATCTGCCGATCACCGATCATTGCCGATCACAGAAATTATTTCCTATTTTTTAATAGCCTATTAATTATCCTTATTGAATATTTCTGCCCATAAACCAATCAATCTTAATTTGCACATGTCGCTTTCACAATGTAGGCCTATTATTAGGCTATTACTATTATGATTATTATTATTATTGTTATTATTATTATTATTATTATTATTATTATTAGGCTATTATTATTATTATTATTATCTTTCAGCTCTTTCAGACTAGTGTTGGTAATATAGCCTACAAGTAAGTCTACAGTATTAATCAATTTATAAGTTATTGCATATAATTACTAAACTATTTAAGATTGAATTGAAACTGAAACATTACATCAATTTATAAGTTATTGCATATAATTACTTAACTATTTGAGATTGAATTGAAGCTCAGACACCTGGATCTCAGTCTCTCGTCTTCTGCATACGAGAAAAAACCCTGTCGCTTTAAATGAGCAGCCTCGTGAGGAGAGCCCCTCCCCTCTCTGTCACTCACTGTCCACAGCTGCAGTGCTCCGCGACCGTTCTGCTCTCTCCCTCTCACTTCTGTCGCCGTTTGGCGTTTCAGCGACTATCAAACTAATCGACTGACTGTCAATTACAACTTTGAAAACAATAACGTTGGCATGCTTGTGCGGACAACGTGAACTTGTCGCGCGCTGACCGAGGCAACTACACAGGTTATAACGTAAAATGGCTAACGGGCGAGAAGTAGTCTATCGCAAATTACATTGTGACTGAAACACTTGAGATTCTACATACACAAAACAAGAAAAAAAACTTCACTTGAAAGAACAGGGAACACGCACAACACAGCGTGTCTGCGAGGAAAGCTCTTTCTCTGTAACACGGTCATAGAATGTAGAATTCCCGGCACAGACTCATTGAGTTTCACCGTCCACTCTCCCTAGTTGCTGTTTGGTGTTGCAGCGACTACAAACTAATGACCTGGCTGTCCATTAGGCTACAACTTTAAAAACAATACAGTTGATGATTGTTTTGGAAACGTTTAGTTGTTGCGTGCTGACAGGCTGTAACTCAAAATAGTGAACATGGCGAGACTGACACGTCATTCACAAATTACAAGCGTCATGTAAACTGCGCATGGATCGGAAAATCAGATCATTGTTGATGCAGATATGATTATAAATGGTGAAAATGAAGGAGGGAATTCCAAAAAGTTAAAGACAAGTAAAGATGCCTTATTTTGGTGCAGCAGCTGTGCAGAGCCAGCACCTAGGCTACATGCAGGCAGCGCCAGGTGTAAAGGCGAAATGGTTGCGTGAGGAATTTAATATCTCTGGATCGGTTTTTTGATCGGCATGTTTTTCCGATCACCGATCAGGCTATTTTTGGCCATTATCGGCCGAGCATGATCGGCTGCCGAGCAATCGGAGCACCTCTAATCATTCGAGCTGCTGTCCAACAGCAATGTCAGCTGTCTATCCACCTGACGTCAACACGGCACAACTGATGTCCCCACACATTCCAATAAGCTTTTATTGGTCTGTTTTCAAGTAAAAATGTCCAGTCAGTCATGTCAATCTTACTTGAACGTTAAAGTCCTCCAATAACTCACTAGAATTGTTTCCATTGTTATGCAGATGACACCCAAATCTACATACACACTAAACCCTCCCATCCACTCCCCCTTGCTAACTTAACAACTTGCCTCAATGAAATTAGTAATTGGATGACCCAAAATTTTCTTAAACTTAATCAAAGCAAAACCGAAGCCATCATCATCGCCACCCCATCATTACTTAGAAAGATAAACCTTTCTCAGTTCTCTATCCCTGACTATTTTACCTCCACTTCCTCTGAAGTAAAAAATCTGGGCGTCATCATCGACTCTTCGCTCTCCTTTGAATCCCATATTAAACACCTCACCAAAACTGCATTTTTCCACCTTAAAACCATCTCCAGACTCCGCCCCTCTCTCACCCCTACCTCTGCTGAGACCCTCATTCACTCTTTCGTAACCTCCAGATTAGATTATTGCAATGCCCTACTCATTGGTCTCCCCACTAAATTGATAAACCGTCTACAATACATTCAAAACTCAGCAGCTAGATTACTTACACACACCAGACCCTGGCATCACATTACCCCTATCCTCTATCAATTACACTGGCTTCCTATCCATTCACGTATCCATTTCAAAATTCTCCTCCTCGTATACAAGGCCCAGCACAACCTTGCACCCTCCTACATCACAAGTCTCCTCACCCCATACAATCCCACCCGCACACTACGATCCACTGACTCACTCCTCCTTACTGTTCCCTCCACACACCTGCGCACCATGGGCGAAAGGGCATTTAGTGTTGTTGGCCCCAAACTTTGGAATTCTCTTCCACTTTCACTTCGTCAATGCTCTTCACTATCTACTTTCAAATCTAAGCTAAAGACACACCTTTTCTCTTCTGCTTTTCAACTTCACTGACAGGCACTTCCACTTATTTTAATTATCAGTCTACTTTTTTATTTTATTTTACATATTATTTTTCCCACTCATTTCTATTTTATTTTCAAATGCATTCTACTTCTTTTTTCTTATTTTAAAAAACATTTATTTTATTGTAAGTTACTTTTATTTCTATTTTATTCTTGCATTTTTATTACTCTCCTATTGTTAATTCACTGAAGCTTTGTTATACTTTCTCTACTGTTATGTATTTGTTTTTGATTGTAAAGTGTCCTTGGGTATTTTGAAAGGCGCTCAAAAATAAAATGTATTATAGAATTGTAGAACTAGAGTTTTGAGACCTAAAACCTAGTTTTAAACACTTGCCAATACAAGCATTTTACAGACATTTTCTTGATCTGATATTGAGTCACAGTCAGTTACTTGGAGAGGTCAAACCTGTGTTTGAGGGAATCTGAAGCAGGGTTTTTCAATTTATGACAAAATTGCATTTTTCATACAATGAATACTTAGAATTTAATGATGGTGGTAAGTATTTATAAAAAGGCAACATTAGAGAATGGGTAGCACGAGTTCTGGAAATAAACAACTAAAAATCTCACACAGTATACCATTAAAGGTGCACTGTGTAGGATGGTGGCCAGGCGAAATATTGCAACTATGCTGCTCATCGAAACTGCGCTGCTAGTTGCCAAATTTGATCTTTTCAGGAATATTTACTAGTAAGTAATTAACTAATATTTATTAGTGTGACCAAAGTACAGTATGTTTTGCTGCTAAAAAGTCTATTCAAATTCAAGCAAACATGGAGAATATCCCCTTTTTCATTATATGAAAAGAGCACTTTTTCCAGTCATAATAAATACTTTGAATTAGAATTTGACAGCGGGGATGGGGCATTCATGAAAAAGGTAGCAATTGTGAATAGACAACATGGATGCAGGAAATAAACTACTCAAAATATTCACACGGTGCACCTTTAAATATAAGGCCTTAAATCCCTACGTTTACATGATGTTTTTAATTCCGAATTAATAATTCAGAATTAAATAGTTCCGTCGAGTTCACTTTGATCTTTCCTTTAATTCCGAATTAAGAGGTGTTTACATGACGTTTTCAAAGCAGAATGAAGCTTTATTCAGAACTGAAGTCAGTTAATTCCGAATTGAATGTCTCATGCAAACGTAACAAATGTCTTGTGTGTGTGTGAACTGCTGCTGCTCTCGTCTCGTCTCCTCTACTGCAACTGGGGCACACTGGCAGCCAGCGAGGCAGGTGCTGCTACTGAAGCAGCCACAAGCATCACGTGGGGACCCCCCCTCGCCCCCCTGCCGCGACACACAAACACACACACAAACACACACACACACACCTCGCCCCCTGCCGCCACACACACACACACACACACACACACACACACACACACACACCACACCCCCTGCCGCCACACACACACACACACAGGCTTCTTACAGGGACGCCTTTCTTCTAATGTTTCCACAACGGGTGGCTTAACTAACTTTGCTGCCGCATCTTAGCTGGAGATGAGATCACATCAGCAGCACTAGACCAGCCGTGCTCTGCTCTGCTCTGCTCTGCTCTGCTCTGCTCTGCTCTGCTCTGCTCTGCTCTGCTCTGCTCTACTCTGCTCTGCTCTGCTCTGCACTCCGCTGCTCTGCTCTGCTCTGCTCTGCTCTGCTCTGCTCTGCTCTTCACAGGTGCTCTAAGTGCAGCCGGTATTGAGATGCAGCACTAACAGATAGAAACAACACACACACACACACACACACACACACACACACACACACACACACACACACACACACACAGATACAGGCACACACACACACAGAGATACAGGCACACACTATACAGACACACACTAGACACACATACAGACACACACACACACAGACTCAAACAAAAACACACAAGCTCATAGACGCACGACGCGCTCACGCCAACGCACTCATACAGACACACACACACACACACACAATCATAGACACACGCTCACACAAAAGCACTCATACATACAGACACACACACACTCTCATACAGAGATACACACACACACACACACACACTCTCATACACACAAGGTACAGTAGAGTAAGTACGGAGCCGCAGAAAATCGCTAGCAGGTCGAGCTAGCGATGCTGCACAGCTGTTGGGTGCCAGTTGGGTGCAGGCAGGCAGACGAGCAAACAAACGAGCAAAGCCACCCGGGCAGGCAGCCTACTACAGCTGCAACACACACACACACACACACACACACACACACACACACACACACACACACACACACACACACACACACACACACACACACACACACACAGACACACAGACACACAGACACAGACACAGACACAGACACACTGCTGAGCCGCAGCCACAACCACTTTTTGCATAGGAGATAAAAAGTCCCCACTTTAGCAAATGAGCTATCGTCCCGTTCAGCTATTTCTCAGCTAAGCCAGAGCCAAAAAGTCCGAATTAGGCCACACAGGCAGGCAGGCAGGCAAGCAGGGCAGGCCGTCTGTCCGCTATTTAGCATCTCAGCTCAGCATGTATCCACGTCCACAGCTATTTAGCCGTTTAGTGATTAAGAGGGGTGGGTCTCACACCACACATCACAACAGCATTCAGACACACACACACACACACACACACACACACACACACACACACACACACACACACACACACACACACACACACACACACACACGTGCGCGCGCACACACACACACACACACGTCATCACAACAGCATTCAGCTAGCCATCTTCAACTGCTTTGCAGCTACAGTAGAGTCCAGTTCCATTACACGTCGCCTTACTCAGGGCCATCCATCGCCTGTTAAAGTGATACTGCTACAGTACCATTTTTGGAAATTAGCTCATATTACACCTCTCCTTCAGTGATTGAGTTTTACCTTTCTTCTGTATTTGCGGTCATTCTCGGAGTTTGGCATTGCAAACTGCACCTACTAATCTATCAGTTAACACATAATCCGATGACACCAATTGGCGTCTAGCTGGTCTCATAGGACGTGTGTGTGTGTGTGTCTGTGTGTGTGTCTGTGTGTGTGTGTGTGTGTGTGTGTGTGCGCGTGTGTGTGCGTGTGTGCGTGTGTGCGTGCGTGCGTGCGTGCGTGCGTGTGTGTGTGTGCGCGTGCATGTGTGCGTGTGTGCGCGCGCGCGCGCGTGTGTGTGTGTGTGTGTGTGTGGTGTGTGTGCGTCCCGTTTCTCACCTGGGCTGTGAGTTCTCCTCGTACATGCGCTCCTTGCCTTCCTTGAAGAGGCTGATGGTCTGCTTGGTCTTCTTGGTCAGGTTCTCCATGAAGACCCGGAAGTACTCGTTGTCCCCGAGCGTCTCCATCTTGCCCTCGTAGCGCGACAGGATGGTCCGCAGGTGCTGGTACGTGTCCGGCAGCAGGTCCAGGATGTACGGCGGACTGTTCTTCAGCGCCAACTTGGGGTTCTGGCACAGGCGCACCACCTAAAATGGGGAACAGAAAACAAAACAAATACACACACACATGCATACATTAAGCATTAGTGAGATCAACAATAATCGATTTGACAATACATGCGGGGCATGGAGGAATCACAATACATCAAAACTCAACGCATCCAAACCGACATCGAATCGCGAGGGCAGTGCCAATTACTTTTTAATCCCGGCCCAAATCCCGCCAGAGTGGCTGGCAGCAAAACTGAGAAGGAGGGAGGCGATTTCACCAGAATAACTGACGTTGGCTCTTCAAGGACGCGATTGTTCATCTGTTTACCGTACATGCTTTGGCACCAAAAACCCTTATTGCCTCACAAACACTGGCTGCACTGCAGTACAACACGTGGAGTGGTGGCAGGCAGCTCTCGCTCACACACACACACAATCACAGGCTTCATCTGTACATGTCGGAAAACACAGCAGAACAGCTGAGCTGAATTAATTCACAATCACACGCTAAAAAGGTGGAGCGTGTCAATTTTCAGTAGTTCATTTCCAGAAGTTATGCTGCCCGTTTACAAACTATGTAGGCTACTACTACCATTATTCATTTCTAAGTTTTAAACTATGGCATTGTAACGTTAGGAGGATCCTATCCATGCACACCTGTCATTTAGAACTAAGAGTCATCGACATCATGGACATCTTTGGTGGCAAAACCTACTCTGATCAGACCAAATCAACTTTGTTAATGGGACCGCATTAACCTGGCTCTCGCCAGACCCTAGTATATTACACAAAGGTCTGGAAGAACTTCAGTCACCCTGCTCCCGAACCGCCATGCAGTAGAGCCAATCAGGACAGCAGGATTTTTGATGTAGTCAAAGTTTAAACGAAGCAGAGAAGGGAAAAATAAGCGAACCACCCCAATTGTTTCAGACAATAATGGCTGCTCGCATAGATTTTTTCTTTGACAGTGATTCTCTAATTTCAACGGTATTTTCCAATCTATGAGTAGTTGAAGTAGCACCAGTGGTATCAGACAAGTGGTATCACCTAGGATTTTTTGCTTAAACCACATCCTCGCAGACCTACTCATATGACGTAGTTGCAGATGAATGTTCGCAAAGCAAGGCGGAAGCCATTCATCTAGCGACTGCCAGGTAAGGAAGGAGGACAGCATACCTTTTGGAAATAAACTACTATAAGATTGCACACTAGACTAGGGGTCGACCGATACAGGTTTTTTAATGGCCGATGCAATACCGATTTTTTTCCCCCATCATCTTTGGCCGATACCCGATTTCCGATACCCGATATTTGGGGCCGATATGGGTTAAAAAAAAGTTTCAAAAATGACAAATATTCCAGGTATCAAGTTAAAAATAATTCCTTTTAATTTTTTTAGTTAAAAAATCATTCCTTTAACATTATCAAATTGTAACTTGTAACATTTAAACACCCACTCTAACAATCAAGTAATGTCTAACAATCAAGTTAATGAAGTGTCTTGGTGCTTTTAAAAAAAACCTGAATGACATAAAATAATAAATATTGCGTATCGGCCAAAACCACACGCGTATCGGCCGATATGATACACTTAAAAAATGCAAATATCGGCCCGATATCGGTCTATCCTAACACTAGACTATAAAATACTATGAGAGTAGAGGACATTGTTTATGGGGTCGGTCGGGCATCCGTGCCTGAAGTGCCCCTGAGTCCCTGACCCCACACTACTCCTGGGTATATTCTTTTTTTATACTCTAAATACTCTAAATTGCTTTGGACTAGGGATGTTAACCGGTAACCGTTTAACAAATAGTCGACTGGATCAACGTTAACCGGTTAAAATTTTCTGCCACCGGTTAACCGGTTGTAATAATAAATATAATTGTAATAATAATTTCCTCCCAAAAAATTTGAGGTTTTAGTACAAATAATCAGCTTTTCCATCTGGCAACAGTGGCTGGACATGGCAGGTCCTGTCTGCGCAGCAAAAAAAAAAGGTTTATGTGAAAAATAAAATGTAAAAAAATCAGTGCTCGGCATATCAGGCACGCAAATGTTGTATAATTTAAGATTACCGGTTAACCACCGGTTAATGAGTCTCAGTAGCCGGTTAAGAGTTTTTTCAATTTTCGCCATCCCTACTTTGCACAAAAGTGACAGGCAGCTAAGTGTTAAAGTAACGTAATGAAATGCAATGACAGACACAGACAGCAATTCATGTTGAAAAGTGTTCAACATCCACTTCATTTTTGTGGAGATCCCAAACTGTTCATAGTCGTCCGGGTCATCTTAGTGGAAAGAGATTACAGTTTTTGAATCTTGATCATCATCATCATCACCACAATCATTTTCGATTTGATGCGTGCAGTGCAGCTAATTTCAGGACCGAACTCTAGGGCTACGTGACAGACTTCACAGGCCGACTTCTGAGATCTGACAGATCTGCCTGTTCATCCACCCACACAACACACACTGTAATAGCCCTACAGCAATGTGAACTGCTGGAGAGCGGTGCTTGGGCTGGAAAGGAGAAGGGGGTTTTTGGTGTGTGTGTGTGTGTGTGTGTGTGTGTGTGTGTGTGTGTGTGTGTGTGTGTGTGTGTGTGTGTGTGGTTGGGGGGGCAGTTTGGGGATTGGGGTGAGATGTGGAAAGAAGGAAGAGGAAGAGGGGGCGAAGGGTCGAGTGGAGCGAGTATGACATTAGGGGTGTAAATTAAGGGTGGGCGATACATATCGTCTGCGAAGTTATCGTGAATGTTGTTTTGACGATGAGTAATTTTGCAATATCGAGATATTTTTATGAAGTCGCTAAACTCAACAAAGCGCTGTGACAGGACTCCTCCAGACAGCAACGACAGCCAAGCCTTTGAGCCAATAGTAATGTTGTTGTGAACTGGAGAGTAAGTCTGTGAACCAATGAGCAGACAGTGCTGAGGGGGGCGGGCTGCAGCGTTTTGGCAGACGGAGTGTCTGTGTCACTCATGCAGCGCTGCTGCTGCTGGGCAGTGAAGGAGAGTTGCTGTTATCCAAATGGTGGATTTACATGAGGAATTCAACCATTAAACCAGCCATTGCATGATGCTGAGGGCGTTTTGGAACTATGTGCTTTAATCAGCAACTGTCTGTGATTATGGAAAGCCAAATAGTTAGGAAGAGAAATAGCTTTGTCTCTGGTCTGAGAAATCGCGTTAGCATGCTAGTTAGCGAACTAAGCTAAGCAATGTTGTTCTCTACAACTAGATTGGCTGTTACTCACTACTCAAACACCCACCTGCATGTATAGATATCATAACTGCTTAGGTGGACAAGTAATGTTAAGTTAGACTCCCGCAGTGAGTTAAATTACAATGTGTGAAATCCAACACATGCAATTTGCAGCTGCCATAGTTAGGTTCTGCTTCCTATCTACAAATGCACTGTTTCCAGTCAAAAATGACTGTCCTCTAACAGAATCATTAGCAATCATAAAACATTTTTTTTAATATGGATATGTTTCCATGACAAGTGATGAAGTATTACTTTACAGTCCAGCATATGCATATTATTAAATTCAAAAAGTGAAAGCTCTTCAGCACAGCATTTTTTCCCAACTCTCTGTCCCTCCTCAGTTAAAAAACAAATGCAGCACTACTACCTCCAGTGCAGAATTGAAATTAGTCTGGAATCATGCACAAATCATAGACAGCATAAATGTGTAGCTTTGGTATACTGCCATGCTCTGTGATGTAGACATGCCATCGTTTATGCCGCCCCCCCCCCCCCCCCGGAATAGGCCCTACTTGTTTTTGCAAGTGTTTTTGGAAATTATCGTCAAATTATCGTTATCGTGAAAATTCTACAAATTATCGAGATAACTTTTTTTGCCCATATCGCCCACCCCTAGTGTAAATCACAGCCTCCATGATGATACAGTATCGATTTCTGAAAGCTGGGATTTGATTATTTTCGATACTTAAGAAGTCCCCACAACACGCTTTGATTTGATTTTTTCCCCCCCCAATTACTTTTCCACTTCTATTATGTTATGGAGCAAGGCCATGGGACAAGCGAGTGATTCGATTATTTTCTATACTTAAGAATGCCCCACGATACGACACGATGAAATTGTCGGCCGAAGGATCGATGCATCTACACATTTCAATTATTATTTACACCCCTATATAGAGAGAAGGGTGATTGGGGGTTGTGTTTGAGGGTAGAAGTTGGGGTGGGAGGCAGTCAGTGTGTTGCATGCTGGGAAGGCAATGGAACCGGTCTGCGCAAGAGTCCGCAATGTGTTGCATGCTGGAAACGCAATGCGAGTTGGCTGGGGAGCCAACGATATTCACTTTTTTTGTCGGGGGGGGGGGGGGGGGGGTTGTATATGGTGGGTGACAGAGGCAGGTAAGGAGAATGTTGCATTTATGAAAAGCAATCTCAGTGATCTTAACATTTTTGGGGAGTTGTGTTTGGGGTTGGGGTTGTGTTTGTGGTGGGGGTGAATGTGGATGTGGGGAGGGTGATGAAGGAGAGTGATGCATGATGGGAAAGTAATGGCAGATGAGTTCTGACAGATCTGTCTGTACACTCACCCACATGACGACAGCAATGTTAACTTTCGGGGAGTTTGAGAGGGTTTGGTTTGTTTTTTTGTTGTTGTTTTTTTTTTTTTGGGGGGGGGGGGGTGAAGCAGGAGACTGTTGCATGGTGGGATAGCAATGGCAGCTGTACTGGCTGAAGTGAGGAGAGAGTCTGGTGAGGCGGGGGGACTCAAGAGCACAGTAGTGCACAGAGCCCTGTGGTTCTCCATGTTCGTTGTGCTAAATTTAGGCAGCCTAAACGCAGCAAGAGAGAGAGAGAGACAGAGAGAGAGAGAGAGAGAGAGAGAGAGAGAGAGAGAGAGAGAGAGAGAGAGAGAGAAAAAACGAGGCACGAGCGAGCGAGCAGAGTGGCCTACATGTCCGCTTTTCTACTTCCTGGAACACATCGAGTCACCCAACGCCACAGAGAAGAGTTTAACATAAGCAGCTACAGAAGCACTCAGTGTTGCCAGATTGGGCTACTTGGGATGAGCGTCAGCGGGCAACAACGGGAAAAAGTGGCCATTTGGCGGTTTTTCCAGCCATTTTGGGCCCATAGAAGTCGATGTAATTTGTTGAATTTGGGCGGAATTTAGCAGAATTTAGCGAAATTTGGCGGTTTTTGAGAACCTTTTGGGCGGGATTTGGTCAGACACATCTGGCAACACTGGAAGCGCTACACAGAAGAGTTCAACCTTAACACAGGCAGCTACACAGAGAAAAGTTCAACATGGTCACCCAACGCCACAGACAAGAATTTAGCACAGACTAAAAAAATGCCACAGAGAAGAGTTTAACTTAACACAGGCAGCTACACAGAGGATTTCAACCTTAACACAGGCAGCTACACAGAGGATTTCAACCTTAACACAGGCAGCTACACAGAAGTGTTTAGCAGCACAGACTGCAAGTGCCACAGAGAAGAGTTTAGTACAGACTGCAAGTGCCACAGAGAAGAGTTTAGTACAGACTGCAAGTGCCACAGAGAAGCGTTTAGTACAGACTGCAAGTGCCACAGAGAAGAGTTTAGTACAGACTACAAGTGCCACAGAGAAGCGTTTAGTACAGACTGCAAGTGCCACAGAGAAGAGTTTAACACAGGCAGCTACAAAAGCTCAGAGGTTTATCATGGTCAACGTAACAATTGCCACATAGAAGAGTTTAACACAAAAGACTTCAGGGCCACAAGACTTCAAGTGCCACAAAAAAAGTTACACACAGACAACAAGCAAAGCTCACAGAGAAATTGAACTTAGTCAACCAAACAAGCTCGTGCCACGAATAAGAGACTTAAACGTGGCTAACTAACTACACAAGTGCCAGAGAGCAGTTTAATGAGGGAAGATCCACAAGGATGACCAGAGAGAAGACCTTAAAAAGAAAAAGCGCTAAACACGACAAGTCTAGCCAACACAAGCTTCACACAGATAACAGTTAACTTTTAAAAGTGTATTGTCACACCATTATGACGGGAATGATTGGACGGTGAAAGTATAGAATTCTCAGCGCCATACAATACAATTTGGAATCTTAAAATCTTACACTGTTATAGAACACATTCGTTTTATAGAATGTTCATAAACCCAGTTTTCAAGTAGCAAGCAGGCCACGTTACTCCACGCCAGACACAAAAAGAACAGTACTACATCTGAAACTGCACACAGAAACCACAGACAGCAGTTGAACATGGAAACTCAAACTACACAAAAAAGTTGTGAACCTGTCACAGTAGCCAGTCACACTGATAGCACACAGACCGCACTTTAACAGGGGCACCTAGCCTACTACACAAGTATGCTACACTGAGAAACTTCTGACCAGTGCAATTTTAGTTCAGTGTGCAATTAGCAGGCAATGTCTGTGTTAAGCCTAATCAAATCAAGACGGTTCTTGAATAATGACTTTCAGAATGACTGCAACCTAGAATAGATATCCTGCTGAAAACCGCAACTGCTTTTATGTTTTTTTTTTTTTTCAGAAATGAAGTAGCAAAAGAGGTCAAAATCAGATTGCGAGGCCCTTATATGAAAACAGCTCATGTCAATAATGTTCCATCGCATCATTTCTGAGTAACACTATCTGGTATTTATAGCTGAGCATGCAAAGATGTTGATCTTCACCCTGACTTAGGGAAGTGACTTGAGGTTCGAGTTTCACAGGACCCCAAGAAAAAACTGCTGCACTGACCATTCTTAACAGTGACAAACCAGCACTGTCATCTGCGACTGTGGCTGTGGCTGTGTGCGTGCACATGTGGTGCATTTAGTGTTGTATAGTGCATTCAGTGTGTGTGAGAGAGTCTTGTGTCAAAACTTAAGGTCCCTGAGTTGCAACACATAAGTAAGTCTCTCTTGTGAATGACTGTGCATGTGTGTGAGTGCGCAAGCGTGCGTGCGTGCGTGTGTGTGCGTGTGTATGTGTGCGCATGTGTGTGTGCGTGCGGGTCCAAGAAAAGTAAAGATGAGACAGGCATGCAAGAGTCTCCTTCCATTACAGTGTGTGTGTCTGTCTGTCTGTCTGTCTGTCTGTCCGTGTGTGTGTCTGTCTGTGTGTGTACACGCATGTCAGCCCATGAGTGTGTTTGCTTTTGGCCGAGTGAAGCATGGGGGGTGTCACTCATAACAAAGTCATACTGTAACTTATATAGCTATACGCTGAGCCAACACCCTTCCACACTTTCCCCAAAACAGAACAGCACTAGCGAGCCGAGCGCTCCGTGCAGCATGCAGACCCGGCTGCCAAGCCCGTGATAAGAGACCAACAGAGTGACGCTCTGGGAGTTATCGCTAAGCTTGCACACATGTGAGCGTGCACAGCACTGCACAGCACAGCAGAGCACTGCACTGCACTGCACACACATCCACATACTATACACATACACACAGCCACATGTGAACATGCACAGCACACTACAGCACAGCACAGCACAACACATTAACTAGGGATGCACCGATACCGATACTGGCAAAGGGGTCGCTAAGCTTGCACACATGTGAGCGTGCACAGCACTGCACAGCACAGAAGAGCACTGCACTGCACACAGCCACATACATACACACATCCACATGTACGGTACACACAGCCTGGGAAGCTTGGTGTGTGTGTGTGTGTGTGTGTGTGTGTGTGTCTCCGTCTGTCCCGGGCCCAGCCAAAGCAGTCAGCGGCCCAGCACATGAACACACTGGAGACTAGGGATGCAAATTATCGATTAATTCAATTAATTAATTATTAGTTGATAGTCTTATCGATCGACTTACGATTAATTGATAAGCGGCGTTTCCACCCCGAAATCTCAATGTTTCTCGGAAAAAAACTACATCATCTACATTTTTTTATTAAAAATTGAGATAAAATACCACATTTAAATTAATTCGATTTCAATTCTTTAAGTTCAAAACCTTTAAAGGTGGGACCTTATTGAAAATACCAAAAATAGAAAGAAGGAAATAGGGCAGCAGCTGAGCGTTTGATAATTATTAAGCTACACCAGGAAGAGGCCCTGTAATTAACAGCAGAGATAGCGGGTGAGGGAGGAGGGGAGATTTTTTTGAGGGAAGAAACAGACAAAGAGGAGAGGCTCCTTCGAGTGCAGAAAGCAGATCTATGGTTCAGTAGGGTAAAGCACCATTGTAACGAAAAACGAACACAAAGACCCACAGAGTCCAAGCCAGGGGTGCATTCCTCAAACCTATAGTTGCTAAATAAATACGTTGGCCACTTTGTTGCTTGCCATGCTATTTCCCATTGGCGACTACCCAAGTTGCTAACTGGCTAATAACTAGGCTTTCAAGAAACGCACCCCTGTTCAGGATTCTCGACAGACCCGACAGACTCGTTTAATTTATCCTAGCTCGTCTTTGGAATGGTTCACAGACTGGATCTGATTCCTCTCGGATTAAAAAGGGGGAATGTAGATGCATCCCTTTGGTGCTATTAAGCTCATACGACTTAGATTTTTGTCGATCGATGTAGACAAAGCACGTGAGCGAGAACTTGTTGTCACGATGTGGGTTGTATTAAAACAGTGCATTTAAAGTCGGCCACAAATATGAACGAGACGATGAGCTCACACCAGTTTGCACTACTAACAACACCACGTGTGAGGAGTGGGGGGACAGGCAGCGAGGAGGAGCAAGACTCATATACACACGTGAGTGAGTTGTTGACCAACCAGTTCATGGGCGCGTGACCTCGGAGGCGGGCTGCAGGCGAGCGTTGAAGGGGATAAGCAACTGCAGAGGTTGCAAGATCTGACTGCAGTCGCATTCATCCCGCGATAGTTTGACACCATGTGACATGTCACCTTGTTGACGCAACATCACCGAAATCTGGAAGTTTGACAGGAAATCTAACCGTCGTGCAACTTCTTGAGCCAGAATGCATTTCTGTCTAAATGCGCATACAGCCGTTGCAGTATCTCGAATAAGCTTATTGTTGAGCTATAATAGGCCCCGGTCCAACATGGTCGAGAGAATGCAAGTCAAACTGCTTCCTCTCATCCTTCCCTGTGACCTCATCCAATCCCATCATGACCCCGTCCTTGTGTGCATTCCAATATGCGGACTCCCTTTCACGTTTGTCTAACCCCCGGCCTCCGTGGACAAAACAATTAAGTTTCCCCACTGTCAACCTAGCCAAAACACTTTTTAAGGGACTATTCTTCGTTCACTATCCAGTTTGCAAATGAGAAAATGACTTAACAATTTGCTTTCGCGAGATATTGAAATACAATGCTGTTGTCAGTGATGTCATTGCGACGTATTACTTCCTGGTACGAGGCCACAAGCACAAGTGGAGGACGCAAGTCCGCATATTGGAATGCAAACCTTGTGACAAGAAGCTTGGAGCTTGGTTACAGTCCCTGGAGCAGTATGGGGTTGGGTGTCTTACTCAAGGACACCTCAGCCATGAACTGTAGTAGGGAGCGTAAAGGGCTCTGCATACTTCACGCGTGCACTTTGGCGCATTTGGCGCGAGAACCATTAAAATGTGGCAGACCATTCATAGTCAAAAGCGCCATTAACAGACTTTCGCTTGCATTTTCGGAAGTGTGCCCTCTGCTGTTCATGAGAGAAACTGCAGAAATCGCCGGCAGAATCAGATGCAGCGGTTGTAGAGATCTAAAATAGAAAGCCAAACACGGCTGCTGTAGGGCTACTGAACGTCTGACTTATGACTTACCACAATGAAACATAGATTTTTGTTGTAGCCTACATTGCCAGATCATTCCAACACCATGTGAGAGCATTGTTCTGGCTGCAGAATTTATAAATAGATCGCCAAACACAACGTGCTTCTGAACAAAGTAAACAATTGTTTCACTGAACAACATTTAAGGGAGAAGATAAAATAACTTTCAAGGACATTTTATTATCGTCAAAATGATGCCGGGTCAATTATGTAGTAGCCTGCAGTAGGTGTAGCCTCTCTTCGCAACTCCTGCTTTGTCTGCTTACCTGCATGGTCGCTGGTGGCGCACACCAAGTTACAAAAAATGTGGGGTGCACGAACTCGCGCCGCGCTAGCCGCGCCAGGGCGTGTGACGTCATTTTGAGCGCACGCCATCGTCGCGAGTGAGGTATGAAGGAGGTTAGCGCCAGTCACGCCAAGTATGAATCCGCCTTAAGGGTGGGATTCGAACCCAAAACCTTAACCACTAGGCCAAGGCCCGCAGACTGCCACACATTGCACTGCATGTTGATGCTGATTATGTCCCCTTTTGTAATTCGCATTAGGTAAAAACGGTCTGCTAAATGTACTACAACAATGTACCAACACAGGAGACATGTAATATAATGTAATGCAATGCAGTAATAATGCAACATCACCACAGGAGATCAGTGTAGAGGCCTGGTGGAGGCCGCCGGAGATCCCTACCTCCTGCTGCGGCCCTTCATTCATGGCAGCGCAGGCTATAATTTGAGTCTGAGGCTATTTCAAAAGGTGGCCCAAAACGGAGTATCACCTTAACCCCTTTAGTGCCATCAGGGGCCTGACTTGTACCACAAAGCTGGTTCAGGAGTAAACCAGGTTTAAGTTAAGAGTTAAATCATCTACGGTAACTCAGGGGTGGGGAACCTATGTCTCGAGGGCGTTTGCGGCCCTTGAGGCCGTTTTATCCGGCCCCAAATATAATTTTAATGCTATGCACCCTCACATGAAATATGAAATACTTTATAAAGTAGTCTTAAAATAATCATTTAAAATGCAATTAAGTTATTTTCAGGGGACCTAGAGAAGGTGGGGCCTGTTGTAAAGCTGGCAGCCTTCAAAGTAGGCCTAACATGCAGGGGGAAATCCTGGTTTGTGTTCATAGTACGGCGGCGGCCCTCTGAGAACTTTAACGGCCCTCGGATGAATTTGAAGTGGCCCCTCGAATGAAAAAGGTTCCCCACCCCTGATCTAACTCAACCTGGTTTACTCCTGAATCAGCTTTGTAGTATAGGCCCCTGGCCAACACTGTTTGCTTGACCTTGAAGGAGGCTGGGTACAACCATGGCTCAATGGTTAGAGCGCTGGCCTTTAGAGCCGAGGGTTGCAGATTCAAATCCCACCCTCAAGAGCACTTTCATCAGTTGTTGAAGTGCCCTTGAGCAAGGCACCTGACCCCACATTGCTCCAGGGACTGTAACCAATACCCTGTACCTAAATCACTGCAAGTCGTTTTGGATTTTTTTTAATTTTTTTTTTAAACGTCAGCAGTGTGATGTAATGTAATGTGAGTGAGTGGCTGGATGGGCTAGCATGGAGGAAGAGGAGAAAGCGTTCAGGGAAAGAGCATAGCTGGAGGTTTGACATTTTAGGAATTTTGACAGCAAAAAAAAAAAAAATCCTTACAGATCCTAACAGACTTGCCAGGTTTTTCTTTTTTTTATTTCCCTCAAATGCGCCGGGGAGCACTTAATGAAACAATGTTGGTCTAAAATGCAGCCACAAAATGACAGAACAGTTGAGTATTTTGCAATTACAGAAAAATGGCCAGAGAGGAATGGTTAGAATAAGGATATAAACGTGTATTTGCTTTGTCACATGCATAGAGATACAGGGTGAAGAAAAATCTGCTGAAAATACCAGAACAGGCCCACTGTCATTTTATCTACCAGCAGCAATATAAATAGTGACCCCAACATGTCTACCTAAGACTGTGAGTCAATTATTAGGGGTTCGTAATCAAATTCACCAATTCTGTGGCAACATATGGAGGAGATCGTATGTAAAACCCTTTGCACAACTTTAACGTGGGTTATGAATTCGCCTTTGCATGCATGCATGTCTGTCTGTCTGTCTGTAGCACTATGCGATAATCATTAGGGGACATGCCATCATGTTCTGCTCCGTTATGCTCAGTGAAACATATGCAACATCTGTATTCCATAGCTGTGTTTAATCTCTATGCAACAGGCCAAGCCAGTGTCTCTCGGGTACGTAGCATTGACACAGGAGGTCAGCTCCATCTTCTCCTCTCCTCTCTTTTCCTCTCCCCTTCTTTGCTTTCCTTTCTCCTCCATCTCCTCCTTTCCTCTCCTCTCCTCTCCTCTCCTCTCTCTTCATCTCCACTCTTTTCCTCTCCTTCCCTCCTCTCCCCTCTTGGCAGCCCGGAGCATTGCAAAAGGCTTTCTATGCATCAAGCATAGTTATAGCCACACTCTCCTCTCCTCTTTTGAGCAAGCTTTTTTGGCTGTGCACGCACACACATACTCTTCTCCTCGGCAAGCTTTTTTGGCTGCGCACTGCACACATTACACACCCAAAGAAACACACACAAACAATTCACACAGACATACTGACACAACGAAAACACACAGAAAGACACATGCACACCCTTTCCTGTATGACTAAGTGCATGTTAACATTTCTAAAAGGTCGAGTTTTAAAAAAGAGAGAGAGAGAGAAGTAAAACTAGCCCAGTCGATACTTCTGCTTTAAGTCTGACAAAGAGGAAAAGCAGCAGCGAAATTTTGCATCACATCGCTGATGTGCAGGGAAGCCCTGAAAAAACAAACACTGCTTTGTTTGGAATTGATTAAGCATCCCAGAACAGTTTAAATTGTCAGATAAGGTTGACATGTACAAGAAAAGAAGAGCCTGTGCATTGACAGCTGTCTTTTCTGGGCAGCCCTGCTGCAGTGTAGTGTGTGTGTGTGTGTGTGTGTGTGTGTGTGTGTGTGTGTGTGTGTGTGTGTGTGTGTGTGTGTGTGTGTGTGTGTGTGTGTGTGTGTGTGTGTGTGTGTGTGTGTGTGTGTCAGGAAGTGAGAGAGCACGCAAGGCAGCAGTTTACTTTTTTCCCTGAAGTACTGCTTTAGTCTGTGGTCGCCTTCATGTCAAACGGCCAGAGGTAATCACAGACCTTATAATACCGATGACGTGTAGCCTAAACTTCCTCAAAGACTTGTCCTACTACTTTGTACAACTTGACATCCTATGTACAAAATTAGCTGCAATGATAAACCTATGCTCTCAATAGTAGTAGCAGTCTGGTGTATCTAACATTTTAGAACTACCATGGACCAGACGGACGGAGGCAACCATTTGCATTGTTTTGTTATGCACAATGCTGTCCAAAGATTAGAGCTAAGAAGGTCCAAGTCCAACCCCCTATTATTGTCATTTCACGTTAATCTGAATACCAATGAACACATTCAAAGAAGCTAATTTAACCAAAGCAATGTCCCGGTTTTTTTACAGAAGTTGCTAGCTAACGATTCGGAATCAGTTTAACTTGGTGAACCTCTCAAATCCTGTGTGCCATCTCTCACTCATGCTACTCTGACATTTCCTCACGTATCGTTCAACTGTGCGCGGCAGGGTCTTGTTTTCCCTTTTCGGGGGAAATGGTTTGGACGTTTTAACATTCAGACATGAGCGCAAGAGGCCTCGACCATTTAAATTCAGTGTGCTTTTCTCCCTGGTGCAGCTAACATTAGTTAGCCCGCTAGCGAGTTGGCTAATAAACCTGACCACACTGCTAGCTGCCGAGAACAACAAAAGCCCAACAGACACATTTATTGAAATAGCGGTAATAACTATGGTGGTATTGCATAATAAGACAGGGTGTGCTGGTATCGATAGCGTCCACCCAAGATCCTGTCCTAACCATCGCTATTCAGGGAAGCTTGCTGAGGGTCGCCAGCTTGTCAGTTAGCTTGGTAGCAATCCAGCTAATTTTCTCCATCCTGCTGCATCAATAAAGGCGTTAAATGCCCACTGCCACAAGGCCAGTCGGCTAGGCTAGCAGGCTGGAATGTGATAACTATGCTACTTAGCAAGCCAGCTAAACCAAGTAGGAACTACTAGATCAATTCCGCTGTAGCCTTCACCGCCAGACATATTACTTCTAGCCAGGCTTTTAAGTGTTGCAATGCTCTACCTTGTCCATTAGTTTCCAGCATTTCTCCACTGTCTTCTTGTCCACGGCCCCTGGTTGGTGATGGGAGTGGTGGAGGTGATGGTGGGGCTGGAAAGCGTCCTTCATCATGCCAATAAGCCCCCCACCTTTCTTCAGATTTCCTGCCATATTATGGCTCCACAATAGTCGGCCAGAGCGACTGCCGAGGTAGGGGGGCTCCCTCCTCAAGCAGTCGGATCAACAGTTCGGCTCAACAACCCCCCGGTGAGGACAGCGCCCGAATCAATGTCGAGCCAGGGTCCGTCGGGGGGAGAAGGGAGGTCTATCGAGGCAAGGCTCCCATTAAATCCCCGTGTTAGCCTGTATTTAGTGGCCGGCCCGACTCTAGCGCCGCTTGTGGAATGCAAGCAACCCACTCGATGAAAATAAGCCACGAGACAGTCTTCCGCCGCCCCTGTGTTTTAAAGATTTTAGGAAATTTCGTTCTGGATGCCGTTTCTTTAGCAAACGCGTTCGTCTCCTCCCAACAACTCAATATTAGCTATTTCTTTTCTTGCAGCTCTGTCTTCTCGCCTTGTCGTGCGCTCCTCGGACGGGAAGTTGCATGTAAAGCCTGCGCGGCTGCAGAGCGTTTGCATATGCGACTCTATCTAGCGAGAAGTGGAGCAAGAATAGGCACTGTACACCACAACTGACGCTTTCTCGCTGTACAAACACAACGCGTTTGTTAAACAGCACACAGAAGTGGAAATAGGCTACGTAAATTGATGAATTCAGGGGGAAAACAAACGCCGCCCTCAATCTCCCCTCTTGAGAACATACACGGCCCTAGCTCTTCCTGTTCATCCTCTTCCGTTGCTAAGGCCCGCCTCGCCCTCTCGCGGGTCAGAATGAAACACCCACTCACAGCTCCCCCTCCCCTGCCTACTCTCCACCACGCCCTCAGCCCCTTCACGTGCGCTTCTTTACTATAACACAATGTTTTAAACTTTCTATGACTGTAATGCAATGTTGTTAATCTTGTTAATCCTGTTGTTAATGTGTTTTAATCGTTTTAACTCTGATGTTCTATTTTAATGTTTTCATTTTTCTATCTTATACTTCTTTTTTCTTTGTTTCCCTTGTTTTGCCTTTTTTATGGCACCTAAGTCACGCCCTCTACTTCCTGGTTCGTGGGGCAGAGGAACTCAAACAATTGAATGGAAGTGAACGAGGCGAGTCGTGGTGGATTTGTGGTGCATAAGTGGAGGTCCAAGGTTTGGATTGGTGTCGAAAAACCACTCATTTCAAGCCCAGTAATTATTTTTTGACTCCCTCTGCCCCATGAACCAGGAAGTAGAGGGCGTGACTTTAGGTTCCCCATTGATTTGCACCCAGAGTCGGAGCTATGGGGGCGTGGGGGGGGGAGGGGGCAAGTGTGGCATTTGCCCCTGGGCCCATGGCCCTTCTGTATAGGCCCCTATTGGTGTTGGGGGGCCCAGTTGTGACCATGGCAGGCCATATGGGGGCCCTATCAGTGTTTTGCCCTGGGGCCCTGTGTGCAATTGTTCCGCCACTGATTGCACCCGTGTATGAAATGTGCTATATACATAAATATAGCCCTTGGTCTTTGACTTTACTGGATGGTAGAAGTATAGATCTGTCTTCTATGCCTATAGGCTACAGATCTATGGGTAGAGTAGAGAGTAGAGTAGAGTAGAGTAACTTTATTGATCCCCAGGGGGAAATTCAGGTGTAAATTCAGAAATTCAGAAGCAGTGGCGGAACAATTGCACACAGGGCCCCAGGGCAAAACACTTATAGGGGCCCCTATACGGCCTGCCCAGGTCACGATAGGGCCATCGTCACCAATGCAAGAGTGCCCTGGGCCCCGGGGCAAATGCCCTGCTCGCCCTCCCTATAGCTCCGCCCCTAGAAGAGCATGGCATGAACTAGCGCAGCTCAGGGGCATGCCAAGTGGTGACACACACAGATAAAGGTCAGCGTTGCCAGATTGGGCTACTTGGGATGAGCGGGTTTTTTTGCAGCCATTTTGGGCCCATAGAAGTCAATGTAATTTGTTGATTTTGGGCGGAATTTAGCGCATTTTGGCGGTTTTTGAGAAGCTTTGGGGCAGGTTTTGGTCAGACACATCTGGCAACACTGATAATAGTCAGTCACTGGTTATAGTATCTGGCTCGCTGGCTCACATAAACCAGGTTACAGGTTTAATGCTGACAGGATTTGGGAATCAAACGCATCCTAAATGCACTTAGGCCTACAGTAATATGTGACACCAATCTACAAAACTCTGTAAAGAATTCTAGTTCTGCAAAGAACTAAAACTGTATGGAACTAGAATGCTAATGATGGATCCAAAGTCACACATGTCTATTTTAGTCTATAGGCCTATGTGCTAAGCAGGCGCGGAGTGGCCGTAGGGAGATCGGGGACTTGTCCCAGTGGGCCGCGGCCGTGAAATGTAATAATGCGGCCGCATTGCGTTCTTCCCCGGCCCTTACGTGTTGATATTGTACTTATTAGCACTGACTTCCCACTTTCCACTTCCCTATATCTCATTGCTGCTGACTGGCCAGTATTTATACCGCATACCAGACGGCTATACCTCAGTGACGGTGTCAAACAGTAAATTGGCCACACCCCTTCTCTACTGATAATTTTCATACACCGTAGATCGCGGAAGTTTACAAGATCTTAGTAACACAGTTTTGTTTTCAGTATTTGAAGAACCTGTGATATGTATATTGGTTACCAAAGGATGGAAATATTAATAAATTATGATTTATTTTCCGATTTCCACACGACTGTTACAGTTTACAGTCTTTCCAGTCCATTCACTTGCTCTGTGGTTATTGACTTGGGTTACGAACAGACTCCACCAAGTGGTAAGGAAGAGAACTGCGCCTAACAGAAGCAATGGGTTTTGTTTTGATTTTTTAGACCGTCAGTATATCTCCTTATAGTCGAAATAATATTATTATCATACATATATTTATATGTGGTACATTTAGGATGTAGCCTATGTCTGAAGAAATGGAACAAAATAATTACCACACAAGATTCTGATCAGGGGCGGAGTGGCCCACCTTTTCCCACCGGGAGAATTTTCCCCTTGGCGGCCCTCTTTAAAAAAAAAAAAAAAAAAAAAAACAAAGCGAACAACATGGTTTCCTAACCAAAAAGACAAAAGCCACGAAATCTGCAGTCGTACTACATGTGGACATTAGTGTTGTCAAAATATCAACCTGAAGTGGAGAATTGTAGCCTACACCTTGATGAAATGCACAGCCAGTGGTGTAGTCCAGTGTTTCCCAACCAGGGGTACGTGTACCACTAGGGGTACGCGAGCACACTGCAGGGGGTACTTGGAAACATGTTATTATTATAACAAATGTATGGAGCAGTCATATCAGGACAGAGAAAGCGATATAGTGTATGAATTAGGGGGTACTCATGGCACAACTAAAAGGCTTAGGGGGTACGCAGGACAAAAAAGGTTGGGAAACACTGGTGTAGTCTACGTAAAACGCAGGTATACGCACCCATTTCAAAATTTCAGGGATTACAGTATACCCACTTAAAATTGATTGATCCATTATTTACAATAGCACAAATATATACAGTAGCCTATACACACATCAAAAAAATGCTCAAATATACAGTATACCCACTTCAAAAAGTAGACTACACCACTGGAGCCATCATCACAGTCCAAAGCATTCATAGGCCTACTAGGTTAGGCTACATCACGCTACTGTTCCATGCAAATGTGCACTCCACTGTCATTTTGACAGTTTGAAATTGAAATATCGTTTAAGGAAGACAGGATGAGCATGGGCACAAAGTTTTGAGTGTGGGGATTTTTAGAAGAGTAGGCTTACAAAATATAGTATAGTAGCCTATAGCTTACAAAAAGTCTGTCTACATTGTGCAATAAACCCACCATGCAGCAAATAAGCCAAACCTAATAGCTACTTTATACCACAACCATAAGTCAACAAAATGTATAACCAAACGGTGTAGGCCTACCTTAAAACGCTGTCTTCGTCGCAGCAAATGTCTTTGTTTCTTGCAATCACTCTACTTTAATCCACAGCTTAGGCTACACACCCAGCACTGGTCACATCAGAATCTTGTGTGGTAATTATTTTGTTCCATTTCTTCAGACATAGGATACATCCTAAATGTACCATATATATATATGTATGATAATAATATTATTTCGACTATAAGGAGATATACTGACGGTCTAAAAAATCAAAACAAAACCCATTGCTTCTGTTAGGCGCAGTTCTCTTCCTTACCACTTGGTGGAGTCTGTTCGTAACCCAAGTCAATAACCACAGAGCAAGTGAATGGACTGGAAAGACTGTAAACTGTAACAGTCGTGTGGAAATCGGAAAATAAATCATAATTTATTAATATTTCCATCCTTTGGTAACCAATATACATATCACAGGTTCTTCAAATACTGAAAACAAAACTGTGTTACTAAGATCTTGTAAACTTCCGCGATCTACGGTGTATGAAAATTATCAGTAGAGAAGGGGTGTGGCCAATTTACTGTTTGACACCGTCAGTGAGGTATAGCCGTCTGGTATGCGGTATAAATACTGGCCAGTCAGCAACAATGAGATATAGTGAAGTGGAAAGTGGGAAGTCAGTGCTAATAAGTACAATATCAACACGTAAGGGCCGGGGAAGAACGCAATGCGGCCGCATTATTACATTTCACGGCCGCGGCCCACTGGGACAAGTCCCCGATCTCCCGACGGCCACTCCGCGCCTGATTCTGATGTGACCAGTGCTGGGTGTGTAGCCTAAGCTGTGGATTAAAGTAGAGTGATTGCAAGAAACAAAGACATTTGCTGCGACGAAGACAGCGTTTTAAGGTAGGCCTACACCGTTTGGTTATACATTTTGTTGACTTATGGTTGTGGTATAAAGTAGCTATTAGGTTTGGCTTATTTGCTGCATGGTGGGTTTATTGCACAATGTAGACAGACTTTTTGTAAGCTATAGGCTACTATACTATATTTTGTAAGCCTACTCTTCTAAAAATCCCCACACTCAAAACTTTGTGCCCATGCTCATCCTGTCTTCCTTAAACGATATTTCAATTTCAAACTGTCAAAATGACAGTGGAGTGCACATTTGCATGGAACAGTAGCGTGATGTAGCCTAACCTAGTAGGCCTATGAATGCTTTGGACTGTGATGATGGCTCCAGTGGTGTAGTCTACTTTTTGAAGTGGGTATACTGTATATTTGAGCATTTTTTTGATGTGTGTATAGTCCTGTATATATTTGTGCTATTGTAAATAATGGATCAATCAATTTTAAGTGGGTATACTGTAATCCCTGAAATTTTGAAATGGGTGCGTATACCTGCGTTTTACGTAGACTACACCAGTGTTTCCCAACCTTTTTTGTCTCGCGTACCCCCTAAGTCTCTTAGTTGTGCCATGAGTACCCCCTAATTCATGTACTATATCGCTTTCTCTGTCCTGATGTGACTGCTCCATACATTTGTTATCATAATCACATTTTTCCAAGTACCCCCTGCAGTGTGCTCGCGTACCCCTAGTGGTACACGTACCCCTGGTTGGGAAACACTGGACTACACCACTGGCTGTGCATTTCATCAAGGTGTAGGCTACAATTCTCCACTTCAGGTTGATATTTTGACAACACTAATGTCCACATGTAGTACGACTGCAGATTTCGTGGCTTTTGTCTTTTTGGTTAGGAAACCATGTTGTTCGCTTTGTTTTTTTTTTTTTGTTTTTTTTTAAAGAGGGCCGCCAAGGGGAAAATTCTCCCGGTGGGAAAAGGTGGGCCACTCCGCCCCTGGTGCTAAGCTTATAATAGTCATTGTAGTAATAATAATTACATAATAGTAATTGCTGTTTTAACTCTTTCACACTCATCATCATAGAGGTGCAGCCCAGTGGGTTGACACAGGGGTGTCATACAGGGGAGTAAAGTGTGACTGAGACACCAGGGCCCTCTGAATATAGGGGGCCAACACACAGTCTAATTTATGTACTGTAGATATATGGTGGTGGTGGTGGTGGTGGGTGGGGGGTTCCATTGGAGCTGATTACATAGGGTCCACAATTTACTGCAACACCCCTGCGTTAGCAAGAGTCTTTTATGAGGAGCCGGGCCTCTTTATGCCCCTACGCCTACCCTCCCATCCCTTTTATTCAGAGCGTCCTTGGTTTCCATAACAACCCCTGGTGCTAGGCAATGATGCAAACCTTCAGCAGACAACACCGGCAAGCACTATGCCTATGTTGCTAGTGCTGTTCAGACTAAGGAGAACGAAGCTTTGATTGAGGATCTATAGCTGCAGTTCAGGTTCATGTTCTGATCAAGTTGAGCACTTCTTCTTAGCAGACGACTCTTATAGCCTACCTTCATCAGAATGCCACCAAAACAGAAAGGAAAGGAGAAGAAGAAAAAGAAACAGAAGAATGAAGGTTGGGTTTTGTTGTTCCGTTCTTTCTGTCTCTTTGGATTGGCCAACTTGTTAGCTTTTTTTATTTTTTATTTTTTTATTCCTTGTGACAAGAAACCCACCATGTGATTGTTGTTGCCAAACTGGTAATACAATTATAATGACGTAGTAATGTTGAAATGGTCTAAAAGTTTTGATGAATAGCCTATAGCAATCTGGCACCCTGGCCTACAGATATGTGTGTGTGTGTTTGTGTGTTTGTGTGTTTGTGTGTGTGTGCGTGCGTGTGTGTGTGCATGCGTGCGTGCGTGGGTGTTTGCGTGCACGCGCGTGCGTGCATGCGTGTGTGTGTGTGCGTGTGGCACCTTCTGCAGACAACAGAAAACACTGTAGGTGGACACACAAACAGACAAACAGTCAGACAAACAGACGAGGCAAATAAACGTGACTGAAAACATGACCTCCTTGGTGGAGGTAATAAATAGTCGTGCATCTGAAGAGTTCAGATGCAAAAACCCCTAAGTGCCATTTCAGAAAATAATCTTAATTTATTTTTATTTAATACAAAGCTATCAAAATTGCCATTTTTTAAATTTATTTATGTAATACAACTATTTATATGTATTATCAAGCACATGAATGTAAACCAAACCAACAACGGGGTTCTCTAAAACTATAGCAGGTCTTCAGAAATGGAGTTAGGGGGTTTTGCATCTGAACTCTTCATCTCTTCCTCTTAGGTAATGAGCTGGAGGAGAAGTACAGGAGGAGTGTTCTGGACGTGGCTGTGCTTCAAGAGCATCTTGGTGAGGCTCCTTCTCCACTTGTTATTCAAGTCAAGTCGGCTTTAAATTAATGTCAGCTTATTTACATGCACTGGTCATATTGAAATTACATTTCTTATTTCCCTGTGCAGATATATACATTTTGAATACAGACATGGACATAGGTACAGACAAAGGCATAGACAAAGACAATAAACATTATTGCTGGCTGTTCAATAAAATTAAACAAAAAAGTAGCACACCTTTTTTTGTTTGTTTAATTTGATGTTTTCATTTGGTCCAGTACCAGTAATAATTAAAATCTGAGTGAAATCTGCTCCCTGATACAATTGACTTAGCTGTTCCTTAATCCATGAAGACACAGCGTTATTGCTATTATCAGAATGGCAATGGCTAAGTCATAGTGCATTACTAAAGGCCCTGTATTATGTCATATTGTATATAGGCCTACTATAGTTAACATTTCAATGACTATTACAGCGTTCCACTAAAGATATGACTGGTAATTCAAAATGGTGGGCATGGAAAAGATCCACACATTCATGTATGAAAATAATTTCCAGGTCGTAGGTCCTATTGAAAACTTAAAAGTGATGGTTATGGTAAATATACAAGAAAAAAATAGCAATTGTGAATGGGCACCATATGCATAACTTGGAGTTTTAGTCTGAAAATCATTTATTATTGATGACAACAATTAAGGTACGGAATGTCCTATACAACAGATATCGTACTAATGAACAAGTTGGTGCTGATGATGATTCCTGTCATTAATGGTGATTATACAATAGTTAGATCCGGTCAATTTATTTTGCGATATCTGATTGGATGAGACGCGTTCTACTGGCATTCTACGCGTCGGTAAGGAGGATGATGTCTAGGTGGACATCATCCTCGGAGACTCATCACACCTAATAATCACTCCGCCGTGGATAGAATGTAACCAGGGCCGCGCATTTTGAACTCGCCATCATTCTATCGCATAGTCTACTGCGGAGAAAGTGAATGTAACCAGGGCCGCGTAGTTTGAACTCACCATCATTCTATTCCATTGTTCTATGCTGGACTAAGTTGGGCGCACGCACGCCCGCATGACAGAGAGCGTAGGCTATCCCAGTTGGTAGCTGGATTCTGGCAGAGAGGAAAGAAGTTATCTGATTCTAGTGCAGTTGTCTGGGCAGTTGGCAGACCTCTGCGGCCGCTATTTCGTAGTCTTTTGAAGGCAATCTAACATGTAGCCTACTTTAAATATTAAGATAGTTTCAAACGGGGCATATGCGAGACAACGGACACTTTTTTGACACAGAGACGGAAAGGCTATGTCAGTCTACTGCAGTGTATGAGAACCGCTATAATCAGATCTCATTTGTGCTGCGGGAGAGGGAATGACGAGGAAGAGATGCTCTTAAAAATATAGCCTAGGCTATCAGCAATTGCCGTCCACCACGTGCAAATTAGTAGGCTACAAAGTGGGCATCTGGAAGCAAGATAACGTGTGCCATGCGATTTAAAATCATGGCCGCTTGGAACTGGAATGAGTTGCCTTTTCGTTTAGGAGGGAAAACGCGAACCCCTTTCTCGGGTTCGCACCCACATCAGACGTTTGCATGAGAAAGTGTTTCAGCAACAAAGTTGTAGCCTGCAGTAGCCTAAACTTTAGCAGACATCGGGGTATCATAGGCCTACAAGGGATTGATTTGTGTGGTTGTGCGCTCGGATCTCATGCGGCACTAGAGAGGAAAGGACGAGGCGGGGTGTCTTTACGCAGCTAGCAGCAAGTCCACAAAAATGTGAAAATCAATATCGGCTGAAAAAGGCTTATAAAATAGGCATCTAACTAAAATGTTGAAGTTGCACAGTGTTTTCATTGATCATGCATCATTTTAGTAAGCGAAGCCCAGTAGCAGTCCACACAGAAATGCACTTCACACCGTTTCATGGAACTTTGCGCGCTGGCGCTGTCAGCTTGTCAGCTCGTCATTGCATAGCAACCATACAATCAATTCGGAACTACTTTGCTTAGCGGAGCAGGTAAACAAAGTATGATTAAGGTAACTAATAAACACGAATTCGAACATTTATTCTGGTATTTTGTTGGCAAATGAACTATTGTATAAAAGCAATATGACCCTCGTGGTCGGGATGATGTGCACTGACATCCTCCCTGGTGTGATTGCCGACGGCACTCAGCCTTCGGCTTCGTGCCTATGGCCGAACCACACCAGGGAGGATGTCAGTGCACATCATCCCTCCCACTCGGGTCATATTGCTTAATTAATCATATAACCTTAAAGGGACACTGTGCAGGAAATGGTCAAAAAAGGTACTGCAACTATGCTGCTTATAATGGGCTGCCTATTGCCAAATTTGATCTTTACATGAAAGTTTACTAAGTATTAAACAAATATGTTCTAGTATGGTCCAAGTACCATTTTTGCTAAAAAATGGCTATTTTTGGACATTCAAAATGATAGACCATGGAGAAGATCCCCCTTTTCATGAATGGAAAGTGCAATTTTTCCAGTCATAATGAATACTTAGAATTTGATGCTGGTGGTAAGTATTCATGACAAAGGTAACATTAGTGAATGGGCAGCATGAATTCTGGAAATAAACAACTAAAAATCTCACACAGTGTCCCTTTACCTGTAGCCTACGTATGTGTCCTGCAGCTTTGAGGACCGACATGGCTCTGCAGGCCCGGTCCTCCAGGGAAGACCTGCGAAGACAGCTGAGAGAGCTGGAGAGGGAGATGTCACAGGAGAGGAGCGACAAGAAGGATATCACAGCCGGTAAGAAGAACACAGGCAAACTGTAGTTTTCAAAGTGAGGAGTTCGCACACTTAAAATCCTTTTTTGTCTTTTATTATTTCATGGCTGTATTACGTTTCAACTTCAACAGTCTTCATCAGATTCTCCAAGAACGCAGGCAAACACATGTAATACGGTACATGGGTCAGTGTTTCAGCAGTAGCAGACGTCAGGGCAGCTTAACGACAGCCAGTGCCACAATTGTCTGGATTTTTTGTTTGTTTGTTTGTCTTTAGTGGACTAAGAAGCATATTCGTTGCAGCATATCAACCACCAATTACTAATTGATTCATGGGCAATACATACTGTTGTATCTGACCCCGAAAAACATCTTTGACCCGTATAAGCATTTTTGCATGCACTCATATACAGTGAGTCCAATATGTATTTGATCCCTTGCTGATTTTGCCGGTTTGCTCACTTATAAAGACATGATCAGTCTATAAATTTATGATAATATGTATTCAAACAGGGAGAGACAGAATATCAAAAAGAAATTCCAGAAAATAACTTAAAAATAATATATTTTAATTTATTTGTATTTCATGTAGGCAAATAAGTATTTGACCCCTCTAGCTAAAGAAGATAAAGTGCTTTGTGACAAAGTCCTAGTTGTCTAGCACTGAGGTCAGATGCTTCTTTTAGTTGATGACAATGTTTGTGCATATAGTAGAAAATATTTTTCCCCATTTTTCTTTGCAGATTATCTCTAAAACATTAATAGTTTGTGGATATAGCTTGGCAAATGGGAGGTTCAATTCTCTCCATAGAATTACTATAGGGTTAATATTTGGAGACTGTCTAGGCCACTTCACAACTTTAATATGCTTCTTATTGAGTCACTCCTTCGTTGCTTTGACGGTATGTTGTGTATTATTGTCATGTTGGGAGATCCAAAAATGGCCCACCCTTCAGTGTAGTGTGGAGGGAAGGACGTTTGCACTCAGGATTGCACATTACATGTCTCCCTTCATCCATTCGTTGATGATGTGAAGTTGTCCTGTGCCTTGGCCAGACAAACACCCTCAAACCATAATGATACCACTTTCATGCATGATGGTGAGGAGGGTGTTCTTGGGGTCATAGACAGCAGTACTCTTTCTCAAAACACATTGAATTGTGTTAATGCCAAACAGCATGATTTTGGTTTCATCTGACTACAGCACCTCCTTATCATGTCCTAAACCAGTCTGATGTCCGTTGGCAAACCTCAGGTGGGACTGCACAGGTTCCTTCTGAAGTAGAGGTACCATGTGTGCACTACAGGATTTTAAACCTCTGTGGCATTAAGTGCTACTAGTAGTTTTCTCAGTGATTTTGTTCCCAGTAGCTTTGATATCATTGCCTTGTTCATCCCGTACAGGTATAGGGTGCTTTCTTTCTGTTCTCATGATTATCAAATCCACAAAAGGTCAAATCTTGTATAGAACCCCAGACAGCCTGATGGATAGTCATTTTGTATTGATCACATTTTGGAAGAAATGCATCAACAGCTGGGTCATTAATACCCAGTCTCTTTCTTGTGGCTTTGCAGCCCATTTAATCTTGTTCAGGTCTAAAATCTTGTCCCTGATATCATTTAACCGCTCTTTAGTCTTCCCCATGCTGGTGAGGTTGGAGTGTGACTGATTCACTCATACTATGGACTGATTCTGCTGATTCAATGTGTCTTTTATGCATGTTAGTATGTACAGGTGTCTTTAATTCAGATGACAAGTTGATCGGAAGTGCCCATCTGGTCTGTGGGCCCAGAACTGTAATCAGTTGGCAGGGGATCAAATACTTATTTTGCTCGATGAAATGGAAATAAATTAATATATATTCTTTTAGGTTAATTTCTGGATTTTCTTTTTGATATTCTGTCTCTCCATATTAGAATACATATTATCATAACATTTATTGACTGATCATGTCTTTGTTAGTAGGCAAACCAACGAAATCAGCAAGGGATCAAATACTTATTGGACTCACTGTACTTGTGCACACAAAAACCACACACACACACACACACACACACACACACACACACACACACACACACACACACACACACACACACACACACACACACACACACACACACACACACACACACACACACACACTTCCATATCATTGTGTGCTAGCGTACACTCAAACCATGTACAGTCTCTAAAATGGAAAACTAAAAAGGGCATGTTGCAGACTAGGGTTGTACCTTTTTTGTTCACGTCAAATTAGTGATCTCTACGAACAGTTGTCAGCCTTAATCTAAAAGCGCCACCTTCACAAGAACTTGTCTGTAGTTCTATGGTATTCCTGTGTTGTGTTTCTAGGCCCATTATCGTGACCGCTCTTGTGTAACAGAAAGATGTAAAAATTCCTCGAGCATAACCACATCAATCTGTTATCTTGTAAGACAATCAGCATTGCATGAATTTGTGTTGACAACTGTCAAAACATTTCCAACACTGCAAATACCAGTTATTGCCAGTGGTTCCCAAACTTTTTCTGCTGCGACCTCCTTTGGAACCAAAGAATGTTTCTGCAACCCCTGCTCAGCCCTCCCATATTGTGAATGTTAAACACTTTTTGTCCGTTATATTTTCATTTCAAATTCACAGGAAAAGTGAATAATTGTACTAACCATATGAATGAACACACCAATTATTTTATTTTAAATATTGAAGTCCCTTCTCTCTATGACTCCTCAAGGGGTCCTGCCCCCCTAGTTTGGGAACCACCGGGTTGCTCCAAGACAAGCTGTGCCAACATGTGCAAGCCTCCTGTAATAGTTCTCAAAAGTTCCTCAGAAGAGAAGAAGATGCCGTCTCAGTATAAATTCGTTGGAAATTTGTTTCCCTGTAGCAACTAAAGTGTCTCAGGAAATCAGGAGGGGAAACAGAATGTGCAACAACTGTGGGTGCAAACAAAGATGATTAAATATCTGAAGTGTTTTTAAGGCGCCATGGTGTGGCACCCCACAGGTCTATTCCCTCATATGATGAAGTCACACACAGCACAGTTAAAAAAAAAAAAAGAAAGAAATTATTTTTGTAAGGTAACTCTCAAAACCAAAGCATATGGCAAGGCATAATTTTTTCACATCAAATTACTCTTCACTGACGTTTCTCACGTGTTTTTAAGCCCTTTCAGTCACCTGTGCTCTTCATTTTGCAGTGTGACAAAGGGCTCTTGCTGTAATAGTGAAGTGTGGTGCGTGGTCTGCCTGTAATGTATACCACATGCAAAGTTACCAGCTGCGTTCACGTTGTGTTTGTAAAGCACTGTGTGAAAAGACTTTAATTTAGTAAACGCATGAAAGAAAAGCAATAAAATAGCTGTTGCTGCACCGCCAAGCATGTAACCAAGCTGTTTACGAATACATGTGCGGTGCTGAATGTTGTTAGTGCCATATGGGCAATGATGTAATATGTTTGTATGAATCGCGCACGACACAATCATGCCACATGAATGCTCACTGTATGAGCAGCAACTCACACAACACCTCTCCACACAGTGGATTTTGCAGTGTGAATTCAACACCTGGAGAGTTGCTTTAACATCTTCTGAGTCTATTTGGTCCCTCCCAGTACATAAGAGTTGACTTAACACCGCTTTTTAAAATTGTGCATTCTGGCATTATTCATGAGTACGCCAGAGCCATTAAGCCTCATGAATAAAAACTGTATTTAAGCAGGGCCGCTGACAGCCTTGGCCCACCCTGGGAAGACATCTGAAAAGCCCCCCACCCTCCACCCAGTATACTGTACATACAATGTAATGAGGACACAATTCTGGGCCCCCTCTCTCCCTGGGCCCGTGACAGCTTACCCCCTTTGTCCACCCTGTCTAGCTTGCAGTAGTCAGACTGGGGGGTTGAAACCAGAGACGGTTTAAATGCAGGTTAGAAGAGAGAATCTTTGTTTGCCACAACCCATTTAGCGAAGACAACATTTACGGTGAGAATACAGAACGGCAGACGTGTGCAGGGAAGCCGACAGCGGGAGACAAAAGGGGTCTGTTGTCCCGGGCCCAGGACGAGAGGGGTGGGGGCCCAGAATTGGGTCTTCATTACATTGTATTCATTAGGTAGGGGGGCCCTTTCAGATGATTTTGTCCAAGGTCAGGCTAAAGCTGTCAGCGGCCCTAGAGGTATGTGTGGTGTGGTGTGTTGACATTTATCAGCATGGTGCTCGACAGTGGTGAACAAAAAAGAAGAGATTATATCAAACATGTATGCGAGAGAATAATAATAATAATAATAATAATAACTTGGTTTTATATAGCGCCTTTCAAGGAACCCAAGGTCGCTTTACATTGGGGAACGGGGACGGGGGGGTGGTGGTTGAAGGGGCAGGGGAAGGGCCAGTGAAGTTAAAGTCCATATGCCTCTGAGAGAAGAGCTATTGCTCACGCTGCAGTCTGCCTGCTTGGTTAGCGGGTCGTCTGACACGTATTCACTCTGACGGAAGCAGCAGCTCTCTTAACTCCATTCTGCTGAAGATCCTGCTTGTCCCAATGGTGTTGTATAAAATGTTGAAATGTGAACTGCGTTCATTCATTATTACTATTCCCTCAAAAGCGCAGGTTTTAAAATAGCATATTTCGCCCCAAGGCAGTCTCTCTCTCTCTCTCTCTCTCTCTCTCTCTCTCTCTCTCTCTCTCTCTCTCTCTCTCTCTCTCTCCCCACACCCCTACCAAATTGTGTTTTGATATGCTATCTGTGTGTGGCCAAATGCTTTTTGAAATGAAATGCAGCTCCTTCCTTGTAATATCTTATCTTGCTTACTGCATCTCTCGTATCGGCTGTCAGATCTTAACCGGCGGCACAAGGCGATGCAGAGTGACATGGAGAGCAGACTGAGTCGACTGGAGATCAACACTGTGTCTCTGCAGCAGCAACTGGGTAAGATGAAACAGAACAGTTTAGTTCACTCCAGTTCAGTTTACTTTATTGGTACTCGAAGGAAAACTGGTTTTGGGTCAAAGACGTCCAACATGTCCTTCAGTGCAACGGATACTTTTGTTTACTGTAAATGCAAAAAAAGAGATTTTTCTGAAATTATTTTTTTGCCTTGGCTTTCATGCATTCACTTTTCAAAAAAATGTTTTGAAATTACATGTTTTTCACAGTTACAGTAAGCAAAAGCATCTGTTAGCACTGAAGGACAATGTCATGTTGGACGTCTTTGACCCTTTTTGCAGTTTGAGGGAAAGAGATGGGTGTGCTGTCCTTACATATAAGCTACAAGATTCACATAACACATATAACATGGAATCTAAAAACATACACAAGAATAAATAGTACGAGGACAGTGCTGCTGACATAACATACACGCACACAAAAGCACAAAAGGGTTAAACAGGTTAGGGGGATGTTGTAGTTCAGTGGTTCCCAACCTATGGGTCGGGACCCAACCTATGGGTCGCCAAAGATCCACAGTGGGTCGCGAAGCCCTCTTGATTTTAAGGGGCTTAATTTTAATACCATATATATGTTGACTAAATGACAAAGCATTTAAAACTAATATATGCATAGAAGCAACAAAATGTAAGTGATACATTAAATAGTTATTCTATATTTGACTGAAGACAAATAGACAAATAGACAAATAGAAGACAAATAGGAATGAAAATGATAACTAATGAGTTTTCGCAGGAAACAGAGAATCATGTGACTCCCTCTCGTGTGGGCGCTCGCGCAATTGGGTCACCAAAGCTTACAATGGTAAAAAATATGTGCCCCTGAAGAAAAAGGTTGGGAACCACTGCTGTAGTTCAACATTTAGAGAATAGGAGCAACACCATGAGAGTTGACATTGGCCCTCCGAGTGTTGTATCAACACTGCTCAATTTAGTGGGCATATGTTCACTCCTTCCCCTGCTGGACTAACTGGATGAGTGTGCGCAAGTGTGTGTGTGTGTGTGTGTGTGTGTGTGTGTGTGTGTGTGTGTGTG
>NC_085865.1:7706861-7716861 GCF_034702125.1 Engraulis encrasicolus | reverse complement strand
CATGTGTGTATTTCAGCACGACAAAATACTGCATGTGGGTATTTCAATACGACAAAATACTGCATGTGGGTATTTCAGCACGACTAAATACTGCATGTGGGTATTTCAGTAGGAACTGTACACTAGACACTAATATAGACAGAATTTGAATAATATGAGGAGGGGGCAAAGGGGACAGTTTCCTCGGGCCCAGGGACAGAGGGGGCCCAGAATTGGGTTCTCTCATTACATTATATTGGGGGTGGGGGGTTCAGATGAGACAGAGTACGAGAAAAAACTGCATGTGGGTCAGTGTTCACGCTAGAATTCTTACTGGCTGGACAAGTGGCCGGCTGTATTGCAGAATACCGGACATTTCGAATATATAACGGACATTCTCTCATACTAGCCAAACACACTCCCTTATGGGTCAAAGTGGCTGGTAAATTGTCTTTTTCTACCAGCCAAACTTAATTTTCTGTAGCATTTGGCCGGTTGGCGGGTGTTAAGAGCCAGATGCTTGTAGGATATGCACAGCAAACACGCGCTCTCTTTCACACACCCGAGAGCTCGAACGAACTGAAAGGGAAAAAAGCAGCGCAGCCAACGTGCTGCACGCATAAGCCTATCTAGCCAGGTTATCGACTGAAAACATTGTGTTTTATTAGCAAACCCAAAGAGGATTTCCCTACTCAAATTGGGTAACGAGGTGATAACTGTAATGGTTGTGCAGCAGTAACGACGCTACTGAAATTTGAACTATATTGCGCTGTGTTCCTGCGCTCTCAAAACGGTCTATAGGCCTATAGCCTATGTGGGCGTGTGAGTTACATCCACCAGTCATTTTGGCCGGTGATGAATAAAGTGATAAAGCTCTGCATGCACGTTTAGTGGGACTTCTCATGAGCACATCGTTCTCTGAAATGTTTAATTTGACCCTCGACTGTAGCCTATAGCCTACTTGGAGATCCACCACCATTTTTCAGCAGAGGTAAAAGTGAAAGTGATTCGATGCTGCGATGCTGCGCATGCCATCGCATTGAGTCCCAGGGTTGGCTTCGCAACTGGGCATGAAACGGTTTTGCAAGTGCAGTGCCCTTTGTGTTCACTGATAAAATACAAAAAAACCTGAATTGTTCCTCGACATGAGCCAGCGTGAGTCAAGTGATTGGGAAGCAACGTGATTGGGGATATCGCTGTGGGGGACAAGAGCGCAAGTAACACTATGGTGTGCTGTTTATGACACGTTCATTTACATAGGCTATTCATAACTATTTTCAGTTTTGTTCAGTTTCATATCACTGGTGTTTCGTGCAACATTCAGTATTTAAAATGAGCTAATATTATTTACTGATTAATTTTAGTCATTTTTGTCGGACATTTTGGCCGGTCACATTTTATTTTGCCGGTCATTCATGATGCAAAACGGCCAATGTCCGGCCACAGCCGGCTAACGTGAACACTGTATGTGGATATTTCAGGACGACAAAATACTGCATGTGGGTATTTCAGGACGACAAAATACTACATGTGAATATTTCAGTACGACAAAATACTGCATGTGGGTATTTCAGTTTTTTCACTTCCGATCTGCCGATACCGATACTACTCCGATCCTATACCAAAACCACATATATGCATGGGTTTCAACTTGCGGTAGGCCCAAGTAGACTATTTGGTCAGAAAATGAAGTCAGAAGAACAGGAAACCAATTAAGAAGTAAAAAGTAACAAGTAAAAAAGTAACAATCTCATCCTGAAAACTAATATGCAAGTGAAATTACACCTGGCTCAATGTCAGTATCAGGAAAATTCCGATACTTTGGGAAAATTCAGATCCGATCCGATCTCTGAATTATGTTGATATCTGAACCCGATACCGATACACCGATACCGATATCCCATTCCTAATTTCAGTACGAGAAAATACTGCATGTGGGTATTTGAAAGCCCAACTGGGAAACTTCAACTCCATTATCATTGTGGCACAGCACTCCACAGCACTGCACACAAGTGCACACTGCAAAATTGCATCTATGCCTCACCCGTGCAAGGGGGCAGCCCCCAATGGCGCCCGAAAGGGAGCAGTGCGGTGGGACGGTACCATGCTCAGGGTACCGTCATGGAGGAGGATGGGGGAGAGCACTGGTTAATTACTCCTTCCATCAACCTGGCGGGTCGGGAGTCGAACCGGCAACCTTTGGGCTAGACATCTGACTCCCTAACTGCTTACCCATGACTGCCCTATTTCAGCCGGAGAAAATACTGCATGTGGGTATTTCAGTAGGAACTGTAAACTAAACAGTGTAGTGTCAGAATATGAGCAATATGGAAAAATACTAGACAGCATGGAGACATACATACTTACTTACTTAAGGTCAGATTAGACTTCTGCAACTGCGCTCGTCAAAAGTCGCGTGGGAGTGGCCACGAACCAACATTGTATTCATGCATCTGCGAGTTCTGCGAGGTCCGAGGTCTCGTTGCGAGCCACATTTGAAATTAAGCGATTACTTTCACTACATTGTAAGCACTGCGGTCATTATTAAGCAATGTTGCTTTCTAGCCCAGAGAGCTAGGTATTTTCACACAAATTGCAAAGGCAATGCACTGGTATCATTATTTGACATACCCAGTCTGTCTTCACGAGCAGAAAATGCAAGCGTTACAAGACAGTTGATTCTGCCGATGTGTGTACATTCGGTGGAGGAAGCTACGGTGCAGGCATTGTGCCACGGGTGTTCAACTGATGCATTGTTTGTTACTTAGCTTGTAGCTTTGTGTATATACACACATTTACACACAAGACATAAATATGATTTTTAACAGAATACAGCTCTGCTCTCGCAAACTACTGGCATTGCGCTGCCACAAGAACAGAACAAGGAAGTAGCGAGACGACCAATCATAGCGCCTTTTTGTCTGCGTCCTCCGCGTCCGTCCGACGGATAGTTAGAATTTTTTCGAGGCGCTCGACGACGGTCGCAGAGCCTCTGCGCGGGGGGCGTGGACTCGCACAGACAGAAGACGGACGGACGCAGAGGCTATGCGTCCGAAGCATAAATCTAGCTTCAGGCCTTTAAATTCCCATAGGAACATAGGCCATTGACAAAAGTCTTCCATCCTCTCCTGTCTTGGGCCCTCTGCTCCAGTTGTTGCCACGTTAGCCCTTCCTGCTTCATTTCCTGCTCGACAGTTCTTCTCCAGGAGGTTCTTGGTCTGCCTCTTTTTCTTTTGCCCTGTGGGTTCCATGTCAATAGGTGCGATCGAGATGTTGTCAATGCATGCATGCGCATTTAGACAGCAATGCACCCTGGATGAAAATGCTGCATGACGGTTAGATTTCCTGTCAAACTTCGAAATTTCGTCGATGTTGCGTTGACGAGGTGACATGTCACATGGTGTCAAACTATCGCGGGATGAATGCGGCTACAGTCAGATCTTGCAACCTCTGCAGTTGCTTATCCCCTTCAACGCTCGTCTGCGGACTGCCTCCGAGGTCACGCGCCCATGAACTGGTTGGTCAACAACTCACTCACGTGTGTATATGGGTCTTGTCTCACACCTCTACACAAGTTTGCGCAGGTCCCCACTTCAGCTCCTCCTCACTGCCTGCCCCCCCACTCCTCACACGTGGTGTGTTAGTAGAGCAAACCGGTGCGAGCTCATCGTCTCGTTCATATTTGTGGCCGACTGTAAATGCGCTGTATTTAATCACACCCACATCGTGACAACAAGTTCTCGCTCACGTGCCTTGTCAATGTTGGTCGACAGCAACACAAGTCGTATGGGCCTAATGCTTGGTTGGTTATTGCTTCTTTTCGTCTGAGTGTTTGACCTATCCACTTCCACTTCCTCCTCCTGATTTGATATTCTATTGGGTCTTGTTTGGTGAGTTCCCACAGGTTGGCATTAGAGATGGTGTTGGGCCAGAAGATTCTCAGTAGGCGTCTGAGGCGTCTGTTCATGAATGTTTGTAGTTTGTTGGTTATGGTAGTGGTGATCTTCCAGGTTTCTGAGCCATACAGTAAAGTGGTCTTCACATTTGAATTGAAGATCTGCAGTTTCGTTTTGAGTGAGATGTTTTGTCCCTTCCAGATGGAGACATAGTTTACAAGAAAATACTGCATGACAAAATACTGCATGTGGGTATTTGAGTAGTAGAAAATACTGAGTGTATTTCAGGACCGTATAAAGACACTGTGGTGCTCCCGAGCACTACACCTTGCAGGTGCCCACTTAATGAACAAATATTTGTAAAGTTTGTGTCATGTGGTGCCCCCTATCTGGCTATTGGGAAGGAAAATAATCTCATTGCCCCCTGCTGGCAACGTTCCAAGCCCCTGCATCAAATGAATGGGTTTTGTCTTTGAAAAATTACATCTCGGCCCTGACGACGAAGTAGGAGTAGTGGCAGTCATATAATATGCATGTTGGCCCGTTTTATCGAATCAGGTGGTAAAATGTTCGGTTTTTCACTGATCTGCAGTGATTTTAATATTCCTAAAAAAACTAATACAGAACTACACTGACTGGCATGTGTGACGTGTTTACTCCATGTAATTAGCATAGCCAAATTAGCATAGCCAAACATGATGTTTAACATCAGACAACATGAACTATTAAACACCTTCTCGCTGGGGATGTATCTAATGATGGTGATCGTCCTACCTCTGTGGGGAAGCTGGCAAGCGGCCTGCTTGAGATCCGGCACAGAGACACAGCACGGCGCTTCTCACCTTACGCACGACTCATGGAACCTTTTCACCTTGTATTCCACCGTTCTGACAAACGGGCGCGTAGAGGTCGCGCGTTACCGACTCAGGCGAGAAGAGGGGAACAAAACACCTCCCGGTGATCGAAGATTCACAACGATGCTGTGTACCATCCTCCTCCTCAGCGGCGACATTCATCTCAACCCTGGGCCAGGAAACAGTATGCTTCCGCGGATGAACAACGTCAAATCCCGGTGGGGTCTTTGAACATGGCCAGCTGCTGCGCCACGTTACACCTTGAGACCTTGGGCAGGCTATGGAAGCCGTGTGGTCCAACTTTCAATGGCGGGCTGCTTGACTATGCCACAGCACAAGGTAAAGCTGAACTGCAAGTGGATAATATGAAAGGGGATTTGCTTATTTCACCCTCGAAATCCGCACAGACTTGCTGTCGGGGTATTGCGGAAATAAAACAACAAAAAATCAGGATGTTTCAGACTGTAAATCATGCGCGAGTTCTCTGGGATCCAAAGCTAAAACCCAAGGGAATCTTTGGTGGACATTTGAACATTCGGAGCTTAGTGTCCAAATCTGAACAAATCGAGCACCTTCTGACAGACTCAAACGTCGATTACCTGTGTCTGTCCGAAACTTGGTTGAAACCTACTACACCATCGGGTGTGTACAGTATCCCTGGTTACAAAGTTTTCAGACGCGACCGTGGACATGGCAAAGGGGGCGGGGTCATGATTTACGTAAAGGAACACTTGCAGTGTCAACAGATTGATTTGCCAAATGATCTTGAATGTGTTGGTATCACAATTAGTATTTCTCCCGAGATGTCTTTTAATGTTATTGTTCTCTATAGACCACCGTCTGATAATGACACGTTTTTTGAGAAACTGTCTGATGTTCTCAAAGCATGTTGTGGTAAAGAAGTGTTACTAATGGGTGATCTGAATTTAAACTGGCTAGACAAAACAAGAAGGAAAAAACTAAAAAATATTGCATGTAAATTTCACTTAACCCAGTTGATAGAAAATCCAACGAGGATCACACAGTCTTCAAAGACACTACTGGATTTGATATTTTCAAATAAAAGGGAACGCATATCTAAAACATATAACCTAGTCACTGGGCTATCAGACCATAATCTTACTCTAGTAGCAAGGCAGCTCTCCAAAAAAAAGATTCAGGAACAACACACCAGAAGGAAAACAATATATCTCACTCATTCCCAAGTCACAAATGCAGCACCTAGAAACAGACTTTAAGGAAACACATTGGGGTAATGTTGTAAAGGATAAAAATTGTGAACAAGCATGCAATGACCTACTTGATACCATCAAAGGCCTACTATCCAAATACACCAAAAACATTCCTCGCAGACAGAGAAAGCGAACATTGCCCTGGTTTAACACCTTATTATTAAAACTTATTAAGCAAAGGGATGCAGCCCTGAAAAAATCACTTAAGTCTGGTCTAGTTACGGACCGCCTGTTATACACAGGCCTTAGGAACAAGGCCACATCAGAATTTAGGAAGGCCAGAGCAAACTACTTTCTTGATATTATAAAACAAGCAAAAGGTAACTCAAAGTTATTATGGAGAACTATTGATCAACTCTCAGGAAAAGAACGCAAAGAGACTGTACCCCTTAATCTTAAAATAAATGACACATTGCAAAATGATAGTCTAATAATTGCAAATAGTTTTAATGATTATTTTATTAACTCTGTTTTAGAATTGGGTGGCAGCACATCAGCTCCTTGTCAGTCAACCAATCTAGACAGATCTCAATTCTGTGTTCAAAATTGTGCAATCTCTGTCTTGGATTTTAATATTATAGATGAAGTAAAAATAAATAAAATTTTATCAACTATATCCACCTCCAAAGCTAAAGACATCTGGGGCATGGACACCTTTCTCCTAAAGAAATTTAAAGATGTCTTAACTACTCCCATAGCTCATATAGTAAATAAGTCCTTGGAGGAAAATTATTTTCCTAATGTACTAAAAACAGCTATAGTGACTCCTATCTTTAAAGCTGGGGACAAACAGGATGTCACTAATTATAGACCCATTAGTATATTGCCGGCCATTTCGAAAATAATAGAAAAAACAGTTGCTGAACAGCTTGTGGAGCATTTAAACACAAAAAAACTCATGCACCCCATGCAGTTTGGTTTTAGAGCCAACCACTCAACCGACACTGCAAGCTGCTATTTTATAGAACACATCAAGGCAAATCTTGATAATGGAGGAGTGGTGGGTGCTGTGTTCTTAGACCTTCGCAAGGCTTTTGACACAGTCAATCATCCAGTACTCCTCTCCTCAAAGTTGGCGTGCTTTCAGCTGGCTCCAGGTGTACTAAACTGGATAGAGTCCTATCTATTAAATAGGCCCAATGTGTTAAGATAAAATGATAAAATGATCTTCCTTAAAAGCATGCTTATGGGGGTGCCACAAGGTTCCATATTGGGACCTTTGTTGTTCAGCACTTACATTAAATGAATCTTCCATCTGTATGTGAGGGTGTGGAGATACTGATTAGTATGCTGACGACACTGTATTATTTACACACGGCAAAGATCCGGTACAGGTGGCCAGCAAATTGACTCAAACACTAACTAAGGTCTCAATGTGGTTAAAAACCTCCTGTCTCACACTAAATACCAACAAAACTGTCACAATGTATTTTCACAATAGATTTAAACTAAATGTTGTTCCAGACATATATATGTTGATGGAACAAAGCTAAATAATGTTGATGAGTTTAAATATTTAGGTGTGACCTTAGATTCTACTCTTAGTTTTAAGAAACACATTAAAAAGCTGGGTAATACTGTAAAGTATAGCATATCAAATTTTAGACATATCCGTAACTCTCTGAGTATTGATGCTGCTGTGACTTATGTCAATGCTATGATCATGTCCCACCTGCATTATTGTTTATCAAGCTGGTCCCAGGCCAACAAGACTGTCTTAAAATCCATTGATTCACTATACAAGCAGGCCCTGAAGGTCCTAGATAGAAGATCTTTTCAGTACCACCATTGTCCTATACTGAGCAAGTATAATATGCTCAGCTTTGAAAACATCATACAATTTTCTGATCTGCGGCTAATCCATAAAATTATTCACAATGCAGCACCCCCACCCCTAAGAACATTTGTTCAACCCTGCTCTGAATTGATGAGCAGAACGTCAAGATCCACCATTAGGGGTGATTGTAGTCTCCCAATCCGACGAACTGCTTTTGCTCAGTCAGCCTTCTCCTTCAGGGATACCAAAACGTGGAATAGTCTACCCAGTAACCTAAAAAGTATTACTGATTATCAGGCCTTCTCAAGGGGTGTGAAAAAATGGATATTAACCAACCAGTCTTGTCAACATTAATCATATGTTTTTAAAATATGACTCACACTGTATGCCATTTTAGTGTGTGTGTGTGTGTGTGTGTGTGTGTGTGTGTGTGTGTGTGTGTGTGTGTGTGTGTGTGTGTGTGTGTGTGTGTGTGTGTGTGTGTGTGTGTTTGACCCATGGCCTATGGATGTGCTTACTTGTTTATATCTTGTTTATGTTATTGTATTTTAATATTTGTTTTACCTCTCCAGGGACTGCAGATGGAAATTAGCTATATAGCTATACTCTGGCACAAGCCATCTTTTTGCTTCTGTAATAAATGTGTATTGTGCATGGTCCCTGTTGAACTAAACTAAATAAACTAAACTAAACTAAACTAAGCCAGAGAGGTGGTTACTTGTCACCACAGAAGCCATCATATCTACTAGAGAAGTTAAAACCAAACCAAACTAATCGCGTGCATATATGTGTAATAAGAAGACAATATGGATTAAAAGAATGTGAAGAAGAAATGTTCATTTGTTTCTCTGTGTTGTCAACGAGGCGCGAAGCACAGCATGCTGGGAGCTGTAGTCAGTTTCCGACCAGATTGGCACAATTTCTATTTTTCTTAAAAGGGCAAAAAATGACTCAAGATTTTCACAGGTAGTAGTTCATCCTATTGTGTAAGCTGAAAAATGTGTCTGGTGTTATAGTTCCTAGGCATATCTTTGTGGGATTTTTTTTTTAAAACTCGTCTATAGGACTTTCAATAGGATCGCCCTGGTCTTTGGAACGTAACCGCTAGGATTGCTGTTTTCCACTTTCCCTCCCAATACTTGGTTGGTGCCCCTGGGTACTGTGCCACTGGTCCTTATGGATACTCTGGCCCTGGTGTGTTTCACTATAAACCAAACAGTGTGGAGGCAGAATATGACAAATTTGAGGAACTTCCGCACTTGGTTATTTCACTGTCAACTAGACAGCATGGAGACATAGCATACTGTCGTATGATACAATACTGGGTATTTCATTGAACTGCATGGAGACAGAATAAGAGTAAATACTAAAATATCTGAATGTTTTTCTGATGTGTCCTTTAGCTATTCGTTTATCCAGTTATCTTCCCACACCGGCTACCATCAGTCCCTCAAAGCTATAACACACATTCATCAGAGAGAAAGATTGGGAAATAGGCGTGCCGCACATTGGCTCCGACAGCACTGCGGCGCACTTTGCCTCCGACATAATTCTGATGCCCCAAACCAAATTTCACACGAACATAGCATTGAAAGTCGGCGCCGACAAAATAGAACTTGTCTCCAAATTGCTATTCGACATCGGCGAATGTCCGCGGACATCGGCGCCAGTGTGCGTTGTTCTATTGAAAACAATGAAATCGAACTTTTGCCCAGCAGTGCTCAGCACTTTGTCGGAGCCGGTGTGCGGAAGCCCATAGTCTTGCATAATCATAGTACGACTTCCCTTTCATTTCTTTGCTTAAAATGGTTTGAGAAAAAAACAACTCTCCATTCAATTAAATAATAGCACAGCAATAGTACTATGTCCAATATTTACACATTTTCAAATGGGAAGACAGTCAATATTCATATACAGTAGGCCGAGGTATTCAGTGTCTGGTAACGTTCAGCATCACAGGATCTATTAACAGGCAGCCATGGCCTAGTCTAGTGGTTAAGGAGATGGGCTTTAGATCAGAGGGTTGCCGGTTCAAATCCTGCCCTTCCACTCCCTATCTCACTCCATGGCTGAGTTGCACTTGAGCAAGACCCCTTAGGCCTAACCCACACTGCTCCACGGGCTGTAACCAAAACTCTGTAAATAAGTCACTTTGCATAGAAGAGTCAGCAAACTCTAATGTAAAACATTAGGACACCAATGTCACCCAGTATAAGTTTTCTATTTCATTATCTCAATTAGAGTTCCTACAAGAGGCCGGGT
>NC_085865.1:7664361-7701861 GCF_034702125.1 Engraulis encrasicolus | reverse complement strand
TCTACAGTCAATGATATATGTTAAAAGTGCGTGGAGAAGTTCTGTAATGTACAGTGTTGACTAAAATGACGAAAATGACTAAAAACTGACTAAGACTAAAATTGATTTTCGTCATTTAGACTAAGACTAAGACTAAATTGGGAAGGCAATGACTAAAACAGATTTTCGTCATTGTGACTAAGACTAAGACTAAATCAAAAAAAGCTGACAAAATTAACACTGCTCCTCAGCTCCTGTCCTCTCCTCTTCTCTCCTCTCTAGTCCCCTCCTCTCCTCTCCTCCCCACTCCTCTCCTCCCCTCTCTTCTCCTCCTCAATTCTGGGCCCCCTATGTCCCTGGGCCCGGGACAACATACTCTTTGTCTATCACTTATTACTATTAGTTATACTCTCTCTCTCTCTCTCTCTCTCTCTCTCTCTCTCTCTCTCTCTCTCTCTCTCTCTCTCTCTCTCTCTCTCTGTCTCTCTCTCTCTCTCTCTCTCTCTCTCTCTCTCTCTCTCTCTCTCATCACAATGTGGACTATTTCACTCAGGAGTGTGGTAGTGTCCTTTGCCAGTTGGGATATTTCAACTGTCTGCTGCCCTCCCCTATCGCCGGGCGATCGAAACCAGCCAGCTGTCCAGCCAGCCAGCCAGCCAATCAGAGTGGCATCGATCAGGGTCGTACGGGTAAGGAGAAGGGACAAACAGAGCAGAGGGCACTGCCTCAACACCCGTCAACAGCACGTTAGATGTCTGCTCTGATAAAGTCACCTGCAGGTGAGGCACGCTGGGGTAAACAGCAATGGACAGCCGTCCCCTGGCGGACAGGACACAGCGCTATGCAACAGAACACCGAAAACACCACCAACACAACAACACCACCATTATCACCACTACCACCAACAACAACAACACCACCACCACCACCACCACCACCAACAACAACACCACCATCACCACCACCAACAACAACAACACCACCACCACCACCACCACCACTACCAACACCACCACCACCACCACCAACAACAACACCACCACCACCACCACCACCACCAACAACACCACCACCACCACCACCACTACCAACAACAACACCACCACCACCATCACCACTACCAACAACATCACCATCTCCACCACCACCACCTCTGGCGGACACAGCACTATGTGGAACACCGAACAACAACACCACCAACACCATCACCACCAACAACACAACTACCAACAACAACACCACCATCTCCACCACCACCATCTCCACCACCAACAGCACCACTACCACCACCACCAACACCACCACCACCAACAACAACAACACCACCACCACCACCAACAACAACACCACCACCACCACCACCAACAACAACACCACCACCACCATCTCCACCACCACCACCAACACCACTACCAACAACACCACCACCACCAACAACAACATCACCACCACCACCACCACCAACAACACCAACACCACCATCTCCACCACCACCACCACCACCAACAACACCACCACCACTATCTCCACCACCATCTCCACCACCACCACCCCTAGCGCACACAGCACTGTGCAACAGAACACCGAACACCACCAACAACAACAACAACAACAGGCCAAGGGTTGCCTTACTAGGACATGATTAGGTGTTAAACAGGCCAAGGGTTGCCTTACTAGGACATGATTAGGTGTTAAACAGGCCAAGGGTTGCCTTACTAGGACATGATTAGGTGTTAAACAGGCCAAGGGTTGCCTTACTAGGACATGATTAGGTGTTAAACAGGCCAAGGGTCGCCATACTAGGACATGATTAGGTGTTAAACAGGCCAAGGGTTGCCTTACTAGGACATGATTAGGTGTTAAACAGGCCAAGGGTTGCCTTACTAGGACATGATTAGGTGTTAAACAGGCCAAGGGTCGCATACTAGGACATGGTTAGGTGATACACCTGGCTGCTAAATTAACCTGTTGTAAGTGGTAAACCTGCTAATAGATAGTGCACAGGTGTTATTTAGCAAGAAGATGATGACTCCAGGCTCTTCTATTAGATGATTTACCACTAACTAAAGGTTCATTTAGCCTGGTGTACAACTTTGCGAGGTTCACGGAATACTCCTGGAGTTCGTTTCTCGATTCTTGTCGTTGCTAACCGTCTTACCGGTCCCTTGGATTTACCCAGTGGTGTAGTCTACGTAGAACGCGGGTATACGGAGTATACCCACTTCTAAATTTCAGGGGTTTCAGTATCCCCACTTAAAATCGATTGGTCCATTGTTTTGAATAGCACAAATATATACAGTATACCCACTTTAGAAAATGCTCAAATATACAGTATACCCACCATAAAAAAGTAGACTACACCACTGGTCTTACCGTTCCCTTGGGTTTAGTGGTGAGCGTCGCTGTCGAGAGAGAGTTGAGTCACTCTTACGAAGGACTTTGCTAACGACAATAGCAAAGACGCTTTCGAGAAACGGACCCCTGGTCGACAGACACAGACAGAAGTGAATAAAACAACAACAACAATAACATGTAACTAATCATCGGCCGCAGCCCCATGCAGCAGAAGACTACAGTACATAACACAAACAAACAACAAATGTTTCACTAAAGCAGTCAGAGGCAATCAAAGAGTGCTTCCCATGGTGCGGATACTAGCAGTCCCTCCAGCCTCTGCTGAACACACACTGCATGTAAAACAGAGATGCTTTTTTTAGTCATGCAGTGATTGTATAATAGGGCGTTTTTTTGTTTTGTATTTGTTGCTGTCTGTGATGCATATTTATTCTGCCTTTCATTCAGAGAGTGTTTTGGTGATATAGCTGGCATTTGTGATTCATTTGTGAGAGAGGCCGGAAAAGAACTCTATTTCGGCTCCATCAATAAATCTGTCTCTGGCACAGTAAATATTTCAGCATCGCACTAAGCCTCTTGCCAATTGTTTTGAGTATTGGACCCTGATTTATATTTGTTATGTTCTTAAAAGTGCTTACATTAAATATGGATTTAAATATCAAACAGTAATTAATTTATTGTTGTTGGAAGTTAAACTGAGGATGTGTCACATTTCGGTTGATATGGTTGCACATTTCTCAGTGTCTACATCATAGATGTTCACTCAGCTGTGTGAGGATTTTAGTTTATTTCCAGAATTCATGCTGCCCATTCACTAATGTTACCTTTTTCATGAATACTTACCACCACCATCAAATTCTAAGTATTCATTATGACTGGAAAAATTGCACTTTTCATACATGAAAAGGGGGATCTTCTCCATGGTCTCCCATTTTGAATTTCCAAAAATAGCCATTTTTAGATGCAAAAATGACTGTACTTGGATCATACTAGAAAATATTTGTTTATTACTTAGTAAACTTTCATGTAAAGATCAAATTTGGCAATAGGCAGCCCAGTTTTAATGAGCAGCATAGTTGCAGTACCTTTTTTTGACCATTTCCTGCACAGTATCCCTTTAAAGCAACGTAAAATTGTTTTGATCAAATCTTCAATTTTATTTGTTTCAGACATGTAAACGTTTTTATCTAAAAATATATATATTTTACATGTCTTGAAGCTTGAGGATTTGATATAACTTTAAGGCATAATGAATGTCATAGGTGTACATAAATCTTAGTTTTTCTCGATTGCTTCCACACAATTTCTGGTACTTCACACACAATTCTCGGAACATCTCACCCATTTACCGACTTCCCTAACCAATGTCACCGAACACTAAGCACAATTCCTTCTTTACACTCACATTTCAGTTTTAAAACACATTCTTTTCAAACCACTACACACAATTATCTGGATTACACCCAATTTTCATGAAGAAAATCCCTGGTTGTCGCATTGAACACACTGTCATTCAAAATACTAAAATCAACTGCCATACTATGTTCACTTCCTCAACACATGGGCAAACTCTGGTTTACAATCTGAAATCATCACCAGGACACACATTGCATGTGATATTGATGAAAACATGAGTGGATGCAGTGAGAAAACACAGTTGTTTAGTTTTTGAACTCCAAAATCTGTTACAAGAGATCACTTTCATGTGGTTACCCAATATTTTACAATAAATTAGTGCATTTTTTTTAAATGTCAGAAAAATATGTAAAATATACACACATCTGTGTACTCCGAGACTAAAAACAATATTTCAATATTTTACTACAGAAAATACCCTCTTTAGTAAGTAGAACATTGAAGAAAATAAGTTTCTACTGTGTGTCAAGTTGAGTATAGAGTTTTACCTTGTGCATATTAGTGTTCAATGGTTCACATAAGAGTGTATTACAGTAAAATGACTGCTTGTGTGTGTCATTTGAGAACAAAATTACCTTTTTAGAAGAGAGTACATTGTTTTGAGACAAGACGTGCATTTTTCAGAGAAGGTGAGGAGTTTTGCCCGTTGTGTGTGAGGTTTAGAGATTTGTGTGTAGAGTTTTGAGAATTCGAGAACTGATTCTGAAAATTGCGTTTAAGCAATCGAGAAAAACTGTAAAATACTGCTTTCAGTCATGCCATTGTGAAAGGCTGCTTGAAAGACATTTCAGCATGCTGCTCGCTTTAGCTCTTTCTGTGCTCACAGCTCACTGTGCTGCAGTTTTGGAAAAAAAACGAATCACAGGCATCAACCCAAAAGATTTCTTCTGACAGATAAGAGATCAGAACTACTGTTAAGGCGCTCGGCAACTCTTCCTCTTCTTGTGAAATCAGCAAAACAGGAACATCAAGGTCACGGCTACATTAAAAATAGACAAGACCCTGCTGCAGATGGTTTGAGATCAGACAAATGCAAAAGAATGGAAAAAGTCATATAGGCCTATATATTTTGCTGTGTATGATACAGCTGACCGACACAACAGTGGTAGGCTATACCTCTAGTAGTAGGAGTAGGGCCTAGTGGTTAGAATAGTAGTAACATGATTGGTAGTTACCCTAGTACGAGTGGTAGTAAGATTATTTACCCTAGTAGTAACAGCAGTAGTAGTCATAGTAACAGGAGCAGTAGTTACCCTAGCAACAGCAGTAGTTACCCTAGTAGTAACAGCAGTAGTATAGCCTAGTAACAGGAGCAATAGTTACCCTAGTAACAGCAGTAGTATAGCCTAGTAACAGGAGTAATAGTTACCCTAGTAACAGCAGTAGTATAGCCTAGTAACAGGAGCAGTAGTTACCCTAGTAGTAACAGCAGTAGTATAGCCTAGTAACAGGAGCATAGCCAAGTAGTTGAAAAAATACACTGCTCGTTGATGATCTTTTTTGTAGACTTCAATCAGACTCCAAACCCCTCTAACAAAGTTTCAACTAAGTTTATATAGGCTGTTTATTACTTGATTTACATGGGTTGACACGTGTTTAGATTACTACGAAACATCAATTTATTGCACATAATTATTTATTTTAAAATGCCCTGGGTTATAAGTAGTTTACCTTCTGACTCCAAATGAGTGGTTTTAAAATGTTTTAAGGGCAGGAAAAGTGCAGGAAATGGTCAAAAAAGGTACTGCAACTATGCTGCTCATTGAAACCAGAGACAGTCTAATACGAGACGAATCACACATAAAACCTTCCATAGGAATGAACGAGAGCATTTGGCTACGCGAACATGGCGTTTGCTGGCGTCACTCCCACCTGTCCGGTAACGAGAGCCAATTGCTTGCTGAGGTGCGCTGTCACTTATCCAATCATCTCGACGCCTCGACGCAAGTGCAAACGTAAACCTTTACGACTGCTCGTACCTAATCGGTTTGTTTGCTGGCAGCCATGTGGTTTGCCGTCCGTGGAAACTTGAAGTCATTGTGAATTGGGCAGAGAGCGCAAATCGACCATTAATCACCTTTCTGCGCCCATCCAAAATGCAGGTGCAGGACAAAGGGACAGATAATCACGGAAACAAAAACGGCCGTGCACACTCGTTGTGTTTTTTCTTATGGTTGAAAACAAATAAGTAAGAAAAAGCAAAACGGGAGCAAGTCTGCAAGACATTCAACTTTGATCCGTTTTGCTTTTTCTCTTATAGGCCTATTTTTCACCGTTGGTCATAGCTATTAGGCCTATCAGTTTATAGGCAACAACATGATATCACAATTCAAAACACCAATTTTGAGGTAGGCTAATTCATTAATTTACTCAATAGCCTATTTTTTTTTTTATTTATGAGCGGGGACGACCATTGTGCTTACTGCTTAGGCTATCAGAAAATAAATCCAGTGTTCTTTTCTGTACAATGACCGGAGAATGGATACCCGTTTGACAGCCGGCCGGAAGAGGTGAAGTCGACGCAACTTGCTCCCACCGGCCGCAAAACAGAACGTTGTCGTTGAGTGTTCCGCATGCGCAGTTCAAAAATAGCATTAAAAAAAACGCTGTTTTAAAGTGTTTCTTTCATGTATGCGGTCATTCTAAGACTGCCATTAGAACCAGTTTTTCATTGTGATTCCAACCATATGAGTTGTGCATCGCTGTGTTGTCCCACTGTCACACACATTATTTCCCCCCATTCATTCTTATATACCCCATCACTGACTAATCTCAAATAGTCAGTTTGAGGCGTAGCCAAGATGGCCGCCGGGTGATGGGATTTATGGGAACAGACTTTGTTGAAACTGGGCTGCCTATTGCCAAATTTGACATGAACATTTACTAAGTAATAAACAAATATTTTCTAGTATGGTCCAAGTACAGTCATTTTTGCAGCTAAAAATGGCTATTTTTGGAAATTCAAAATGGCGGACCATGGAGAAGATCCCCCTTTTCATGTATGAAAAGTGCAATTTTTCCAGTCATATTGAATACTTAGAATTTGATGCTAGTGGTAAGTATTCATGGAAAAGGTAACATTAGTGAATTGGCAGCATGAGTTCTGGGAATAAACAACTAAAAATCTCACACAGTGTCCCTTTAAGAGCATAGCTAAGTGTTTTCTTGACATTTGAAGTCAACAACAGATTGGGCATTACATTATCCGGGAGACATCCCAGGGCAAACCATCGACATGCCATGGACTGCTTGGATCGTGGGGAAATAATGTTATTACATTTTTTGTCACTTATTTATTCTGGCATTAGTTCAACTGTAGCAGGTGTATAGGCCTAAATCCACAGTGGCATCGCAGCAGATTAAATAGGTTCTACCATGTAAGGGAATTCTCCCCTCCTAAATGTTTCAGATGGTTTGGCCCAAGGCGCGTCTTTTATATAGCAATAGGCTCAGACGAATTAGATTTTGTCGATCGATGGAGACAAAGCATGTGAGCGAGAACTTGCTGTCACAATGTGGGTGGTATCAAATTCAGCGCATTTAAAGTCGGTTACAAATATGAACGAGACGATGAGCTCGCACCAGTTTGATCTATAAACACATCACGTGTGTGAGGTGTGGGGGGACAGGCAGTGAGGTGGGGGCCTGCGCAAACCTGTGTAGGGGTGTGAGACAAGACTCATATGCACACGTGAGTGAGTTGTTGACCAACCAGTTCATGGAAGCGTGACCTCGGAGGCAGTCTGCAGATGAGTATCAACGGGGATAAGCAACTGCATGGGTTGCAAGATCTGACTGCAGTCGCATTCATCCCGCGATAGTTTGACACCATGTGACATGTCACCTCGTCGACACAACATGACAGAAAGTTTGACAGGAAATCTAACCATCATGCAGCATTTTCATCCAGAGTGCATTGCTGTCTACATGCGCAAAGAAAGCAGGTGGCAGCCAAACGTGCCAGATTAACGGACATGTTTTCAAAATGAGCTGGTAGGTTACTAAGGGAGATATGGATAATAGGCATGGTTGTGATTTTTTTCATATAGTAGGCCTAGTCTATTCAGATAGGCTATAACGTGGCAAATGTTTGCAATGTCAACTCAACTGTCGACTGTCAGCTTTTGTTCTTAAACACTTAATTATGATTTGGTTATCAAGGCAATATTAAATAGGGGCTATGGCATTTGTTGTTAAATATTTGTTAAATACGTGTCAATCATGATATTTAAATGATTTAGAAGTAGATGTATGCCAATACTGCGCATGGTTCATGTATGCAGGTACAGGGACGGCCAGCATCGTGTTCCAGCCTTCCCACCTTTGACCTGTAGGGGGCACACAGACTCGCGAAAAAGGATTATTGTAATAGACACGGCAGGTAAATTTACTAAAGGGAAAATAAAGAAATGGCTCCTACACAGTGCAGACATGCTTTTATCAAAAATAGTCCATTAGACAAAGATACTTCAGGCTAGGACATTTTCGGGATCCATGTAATGTCAGGTGAACGCCCCTTTAGGAGACCTTTGGAGGCTTTAGGTTGAGAATAAATGGAGTTCCCTTGGCGCTGTAGATGGCTAGCGCACAGCTTGTGGAGTTGGGGTTTGCACATATGGTCATTTGACCAAACGTTTAGCCTACACTTCTGGACAACATTTCAGTTCAATAACAAAATGTCATATATGTCATATATATCTCCCAAAACGGCTCGTTTTTTTTGCTTCAAAACGAATCCCTTTTCCCATATAAATAGCGGTATACAATAAAAAATTGCATAGATCCTTCTCAATTGCTTTGGCTCACTTGCATTCATGTGGTCCTTCTTAAACTGGATGGTTCACCACAACTACATGGACCATGCTAATAACTACATTACATGCTCATATCCCTCCAACGTTACCTGTGTGTCAAAACTAAAATTCCGCTCTCACATAAATTATTGGCTCTCACATAAATTATTAGTCTACTGTCAGGGCACACAGACTCAGGAAACAAGGTTAGGACCAATCATTTCGTTTTAATTTGCAAATATGAACCAAGGTAGGAGAAATAAATAAGGTCTTGAAGTAAACGCTCAGAAGATCATGACTTGCATAAGAACAGTGTATCGTCCAACAGAAAGATTCCAATAGAAAATGTCCAACATTTTTAGAACTAAAGTTCTAAATCAAGTAGGATAGGTAGCAGGCTTCACTCAAGTTTCTTGATAACTTTGAAGAGTGCTGGCCAAAATTTGTGCTGTGCACAAAATTAAAGACAAAAATTGATGCAAGGTGCGCCCCCCTTTTCTTTGATTCAACATAAAAGTTCTTCAACCTGGGTCATAGTCATAGTTGACTTCAGGAGGAAAGAACACCAGTTTGAAACCATTAACATCAACGGTGAGACAGTGGAGAGGGTGAGAGACTTTAAATTCCTTGGCGTTACCATCTCAGAGGACCTCACCTGGGACAGTCACACACAGCGCATTGTTAAAAAAAGCCAGCAACGTCTGTACCACCTCAGACGATTGAGGAAGTTTGGGATGAGACCCAAGATCCTGAGGTCGTTTTACAGAGGCACCATCGAGAGCATACTGACAGGGACCATTACTGCATGGTATGGGAACTGCTCTCAAGCCAACAGGAGAGCTCTACAGAGGGTTGTGCGTACAGCTCAGAATATATGCGGCTGTGACTTACCCTCCATACTGGAGCTATTTGAGGGAAGGAGCATCAGGAAGGCAAAGAAAATCTTGGCTGATCCTAGTCACCCCAACCATGGACTGTTTACTATGTTACCATCTGGGAAACGGTACAGAAGCCTGAAATCTCATACTACCAGACTCCAAAGTAGTTTCTTCCACCAAGCAATAAGATTACTGAATTCATGCTGAAGACAACAAGGCACTTTCTTTGCACTTTTTTCCACCCCCCCCCCCCTCTTTTTTATTTTTATTTTTAAAATCTTTTTGAGGACACAAGAAAAACACAACAATTTTTACTCTTTATAGGCTTCAAACCTATAATAAGACGTAATAAACTAATCTTGAATCTTGAATCTTGAATCTTGTCATAGCAGGCACTTCAGGAAATGAGGAGCAGAGCTTCAGAGACAAGGAGCAGTCCGTGTGCTGGATTTAGTGTCTGTGTTGAAGAGGCCAGATGGAGAGAGAGCAGGGTGACAGGGGTTTAAATGGGCAGCAGGAGATTGGCTACAGGTGCTGGGGAGTAGAAGAGGAGATTGGCTAGGTTCTGGGGAGTAGCAGAGTGGAGATCGGATGATTGGGGAAGTGGATAAGATGATTGGGCAATTAGTAGACAGGGGAATTAGATTGGGAGATCGTTGGAGCAGAGTGACGAGGAGTAGAGACTGATGGAGAACCTGGTGGTGTCGTGACCAGGGGGTCAGGATTTGACTGATCAGCTTCGCCGATTAGCAAGGCACTTCCTCGTCGCAATTCCACCACCACTTCGCTCAAAGAGGGTGGACGCGATTGGTGGGTGCATGCGTTTAGTGTTGGGCACACATACCTATACAGGTGTGTGGTTGGCACCTCCATGCATCTAATGCCCATCTTCTATATATCTTTCTGGTCAATCGTAAGTCAGTCATTAACGTGGCACGTAATTGGCTGAGAAAACTGGTGGTGGAAACGACTCCATCTTTGAAGCTCAAAAATTCGTTCAATTTTGGCTGAATTCACTAGCCTAGCATTTCCCATTGAAATGACTGGAGGCAGGACTTATTCACTCTCTCCAGTTCTTATACTACCTCCATGGTCGTGACATACTTGTTGGCTGTATTTGCTGCTCGAGTTTCCTGACAAATTAAAAGACAAGAATGTGTGTGTGTGTGTGTGTGTGTGTGTGTGTGTGTGTGTGTGTGTGTGTGTGTGTGTGTGTGTGTGTGTGTGTGTGTGTGTGTGTGTGTTTGTGTGTGTGTGTGTTTGTGTGTGTGTGTGTGCATGACCTCATATCATCCAGAGTAAATGCTGGGCAAAGGAGGGGGAGGGTAAAACAAACAAACAAGCAAACAAACAAACAAAAATGGTTGTATGTGGAGGAGAGGAGTGTATAGGAATGTAGAGGATTGAATTTATTGGAGTGTATAGGAATAGATGTGTGTAGCCTATATGTATTGTATATGGATGTCTGAGGATGTTTATGTGTCTATATATGAAGATGGTGTCTATATGTATTGTAAATGAGATGCGTACTACAAAGACCTGATGGAATGGACTGTCTGATGGGGGACAATAAAGAATCTAATCCAATCAATATGTCTGCCTTCATCTTGCATTCTGCAGCTCCTCCACTAGGTGGGAATGGTCTCTTTGTAGGATCCTGCAGAGGGCCAGTTTGCCCTGAGCTGAGCTCAGGCCATCCTACAGGTCCCTCATTTGGTTCTGATAGGTGGCACCAGCCCGGATGTTTGCGTAGGTCTCCGGTCCAATGAACTCCTGAGAGAGGAGCTGGTCTGCTATGGGCAGTACCGGTTTGACCCTCTGGATGAGCTCCGGCCTATGCCTGGTCAGGAATAGAGCGGCCTGCCGGCGATATTCTTCCTCTGAGGGCTCATCTCTGAAAAGAACAAGATGAAAAGTTTTAGATAAAATATGAAGTTCAACAGCTCATTAATGTTGATTCACTTACAAAGTGCACTGTGTTGAACGGAGCTCTATAAAGTAGAAGTACAAAACATCTGTCAGAATAATTACAAAACTGGTAGTATGATATTACAAAGCTGAAACCATGTAATATCACATCACTGGTGTAAATTTGCAAGAACACTTCTACTTTATACAACTAAATTTGTACAGTATTTGTAACTTTGTAAGCAGAGCATGTTTTTTTCTCAATCACACGCACACACGCATGCATAGAGAGAGAGAGTTGCTCTGCAACTGGTTTGTCAGTGTACAGCATGGGTGTGGTTTTAAAGGTTGTACAGACTGCTTCCTCTTTTGTGATTACTCCCAAGGCAGTGTTTTGTGTTTCATTATTGCCCAATTCTCATTATATATCCATTGCCGTACAAATGTTTTTGCCCCCCTTGTTCTACTTTCTTGCACATTTGGCACACTTATTTTCAGATCAAACAAATGTAGGCCTATACATTAAACAAGGTTGACCTGAGCAAACATACAAATCATTTTTTCAGTGATTATTTCATTTAATGCCATAAAACCTGTATGACCCTGTGTGAGAAAGTAATTCCTGCCTTGTTAAATGAGGAGGTATCTGTAATTAATCATATTTTTTTTGACAACTGAGTTATATTTCACGGCTGCCCAAGACTGGCACCAGGCCTTTCAAATTAAGAGATCATTTGAATAGAACCTGTTTGACAATGTGTAGTAGATCATATCAAACTCATGGCACCACACTGTGATCCAACAACATTCAGGAGCAGATTATAATAAAAATAATTGACATGTCTCAGACTGTCAAAGTCATTTCTAAAAAACATTATTGGGGTCTGCAAACCATGGTGAGAGCCATTATCCACAATTGGAGAAAGCATAATGTTGTGGTGAACATTTTTAATACTATACTGTACTGGCTGTCACTAAAATTGCCACAAGAAGACAATGACAGTGGATCCAAGAGTTCAGAAAAGAACACAGAACAACATCTTATCAACGGGAGGTGTTAATAACCCCACAAAATGGAAGTGTTCATGACTCAACTATAAGAAAGAGACTAGGCAAACACAAACAAGGAGAGTATCAAGGCTTGTCTCAAATGTGCTAAAAACACATTGACAATGCATACAAAGCTTCTGAGAAAATATGTTGCGGACAGATGTTACAAAAGTTTAAATTTTTGAAAGGAGAGTCTCCTGTAACATCTGGTGTGAAATTAACTCCTGCTGGGGGTTGTACAACAAGGTTCAGGGTCCAATTGAGGTTAAATGTGCCAAATGTGCAAAAAAGTGAAAAATCAGTAGGGGGCAAAAACACTCTGTAGCCTATGTATATATATATATACGTAACGATTTATACATTAAAGTTAATGTTCTTGATATGGATACAAGTAGTAGTAGTATTGACGGTCTTACCCCACATGTCCATGTCCTCCGATGTTCAGGTAAGCGGCCATTTTCAGCTACTCCTCTGGAACAGACAGACAGACAGACAGGAAGGACCCATGTGTGTAATGTGTGTATAAGGGCATAGTTACGTAAGCTTGGCAGACACCATTTGATACATAAAGTGGTGAGCATATTCCACACCCCCATTTGACACGCATTGTCTGGTGCCTGTACCAGAACACTAGGATCCTAATGATGACCCCCCCCCCTCCTGTAGCAATTGTGTGTTTTTTGTATTGAGGACCCTTTCTAGAACCTTGGAGGAAATACTGGTCGGTAGTATACTGATATGTAGTTGTCTATACTATTCAGCTTTTCAGTCCTTTAAAACTGGAACAGTGGACAAAAGTGAATCAGGTAGCACCTCATGGGTAAGGAGCCCAGTGAAACACATTAGATAGATAGATAGATAGATAGATAGATAGATAGATAGATAGATAGATAGATAGATAGATAGATAGATAGATAGATAGATAGATAGATAGATAGACAGATAGATAGATGCTATCAGTGTTTGCTAAGTGCGAATGTAATGTACACGTTGCAAATGTGACGGCCAACAATCATACACATTCAACAGGTATGAAATTCAAACGGCATTTTTACTATTGCAGATTGTCAAAGACTCGTAAACGGTTTTGTTTCTAAACAAGTAAAGTGAAGTAAGATGTACTTACATAAAATGTTTCTAAACTGCGGACTGTCGAAGGAGGCACAGCAGTTAGGAAGGAGGAAATTCCCCCGCCCTTCTACTTCCTTAGTTTGGATCACTTGGGGGCAATGCGCATGCGTCTTTTCCCCTGACGCAGTTCTGACATGCCCTTTTTTCATTTCTTTCCTTCGTAATGCATTTCATTTTTAAAAGTTTTCAACATAAGGCCCAGGTACAGATACCATGCAGTGATCACTGACAAAGCATTGGCCTAAACACAACAAACAGACAAACAAACAAAAACTACAATACTGCCCATCTTTACTGTGTGTGCGCGTGTGCGTGTGTGTGTACGTGTGCGTGTGCGTGTGCGTGTGTGTGTGTGTGTGTGTGTGTGTGTGTGTGTGTGTGTGTGTGTGTGTGTGTGTGTGTGTGTGTGTGTGTGTGTGTGTGTGTGTGTGTGTGTGTGTGTGCGTGCGTGCGTGTGTGGTCGTTTCCATCAGGGGCAGTAGTAACAGGGGTGTATTGTGTTGCAGGGCCCCAGACAGTTCTTGTGCAGGTGAAGGTGCAGTCACATTGTGCAGTTCCAGAGGTGCTGGTGAGTGTGTGTGTGTGTGTGTGTGTGTGTGTGTGTGTGTGTGTGTGTGTGTGTGTGTGTGTGTGTGTGTGTGTGTGTGTGTGTGTGTGTGTGTGTGTGTGTTTGTGTGTGTGTGTGTGTGTGTGTGTGTGTGTGTGTGTGTGTGTGTGTGTGTGTGTGTGTGTGCGCGTGTGCGTGTGTGTGTACGTGTGCGTGTGCGTGTGCGTGTGTATCTGTGTGAATATTTCAGTGGTCTGAAGCATATAACCACTAATCACTGTTTTTGTCCTGCTTTTCTGGCTAAGCTGTTAGAAAATGTGTTGTCTGCTATGGTGTGCCAATGTCCTGTCATTTCTCTAACCTCTGCATGTCTTGCTTGCATGCGTCCTACATATTATTTACTCTTTTATGCCTTTGCTCTTTGAAGATATGCTGTCTTTTGTTAGAAGTCTGTTTTTGTCTGCATGTGTGTCTTGTGGTCAACATTTTAAAAAAGCACCTAATTATATTGCATATATAAGTTGCTCTACTCTATTTTCTCTGCCAGGACTTCTATATAGGGCAGTCATGGGTGAGCGGTTAGGGCGTCAGACTTGCATCCCAGAGGTTGCCGGTTCGACTCCCGACCCGCCAGGTTGGTGGGGGGAGTAATCAACCAGTGCCCTCCCCCATCCTCCTCCATGACTGAGGTACCGGAGGTACATGGTACCGTCCCACCGCACTGCTCCCCATGGGGCGCCACTGAGGGCTGCCCCCTTGCACGGGTGAGGCATAAATGCAATTTCGTTGGGTGCAGTGTGCAGTGTTCCTTGTGTGCTGTGGAGTGCTGTGTCACAACGACAATGGGAGTTGGAGTTTCCCAATGGGCTTTCACGCTTTCATATAATAGTATAATAGACCTCACACTCAGATACTATACTGTAAAATAGACCTGTGTGTGTGTGTGTGTGTGTGGAGTGACACAGTTGGCGACTTGTGTCACCCCTCGGACTACTGATACTCCTGGACACTTTGGTGGTAACTTTGTCTTGGCTTTTAGATGCCACCCAGCTAAGGCACATGTGACACTATGTACACTTTATTATTTGGTGTGTGTGTGTGTGTGTGTGTGTGTGTGTGTGTGTGTGTGTGTGCGTGCGTGCGTGCGTGTGTGTGTGTGTGTGTGTGTGTGTGTGTGTGTGTGTGTGTGTGTGTGTGTGTGTGTGTGTGAGTGTTGTGGGATCTATACATGATACTCTACTCTACTCTCTACCTCACACCTCAGATGACAGAAGACTCTGACCGACTCTAGAGTGGAGAGTTATTATATGTAAAGACTAGAGATGTACAGGATCCAAGATCCGGTTCTGGATCCGGCAGGATAATAGGGTTTTTAAGACTATCCGGATCTGGCAGGATCTTAAGCAGTGGATCCGGTCTCCGGCAGTTACCTAAAAATCAGGATCTGGGGCATCTCTACTTTTTACGTAGTCTAGGCTTTTCAGTCAGTCTTTCACAACCCCAATTGCTGCATGGAGTGAAAGCCCTTTGGAAGCGGCCGTTGAAGGCAGTGTGGCAGTAAGCCAATGAGTCTTAAAAACAGTTTGCGCCACCGTAATAAAAAGTGCCCACGTGTGCGAGTTGGTTATGTGTTTCAACCCTTTCGTAGGATCCGGTATCCGGTTCCGGATCCGGCAGGATCTTAAGCAGTGGATCCGGTATCCGGCAGGATCCTAAAAATCAGGATCCGGTGCATCTCTAGTAAAGACCCCACTTTACCTGCTAGCTAGACTGAGCCTTGGGGAGGGTGCATGGGTAGGCCTGTTTATGTAAGCTGGAGTGTGGGGCCAAAGAGGTGAGGTGACATGAACTGCTACTGTTCTGATCAAGAATCTACTCCGGTCAATTATGCAATAAAACAGCAGATCTTATCACTTAACACAAGATAAGTCTGTCTGCCTGAAATTATTGTGCCCACATTGAATGGTGTCAAAAGTGGGACCAGAACCAATACGATGACAAGATAGAATTCAAAGTTTATAACAAGGTATTTACGGTAACACTTTATTTTAGGGATACATCTATTAGCACTAATACATACAATGTTAATGCCTGGATAAGTAACCTGTAAGGCATGTACTAAGCAAACGCTAAGGCCTACTAGGTCCTTACTAAGGTTAAATTGGTAATAAATCCCTTATTGTGCATGATGACAAGACAAGACATTTGCGAATACATGCCTAACAAATGTTTGATTTTGCTTTGTAAATGCCTTATAAATTACTTATACAGGCAAATTGTATGTATTAGTGCTAATAGATGTATCCCTAAAATAAAGAGTTGCCGTATTTACAGATATTTACAATTATTTACAAATACATTTTTACCATGTTATTGCAGTCTTTACCAAATGTCCAAACATATTTAAAAAATATTGACATAAACATGAGCATATACCTTCAGTTTTGGAATTTTTTATTTTGTTTTTGCCTGGGACAACTGACCCTCTTGCTTTGAAGGTTTGGTTGCATCCTGTAGACCACATGCGGTGGTTTGGGGAAAATCTTTTTTAAGTTTGGGACAGAGTCAATATTGTGGCAATGTCTTTTTACGTTGTGTTCAATGTCCTTGGCAATTTGGGGAGTACTGTACACAACATGGTACTCTGTAATGGATATAGTTCTACTATTCAAGCAGTGATCTTGGGATATGTTATTAAAACGGTCAGCAGCTTCTCCAATCCATTGATCCTTGTAGCCTCTTTCTTGTTTTTTAGAATGGTTGATTGAGATAGCGGGCCCTTCTCAAAACCTAGTGCAGTGCACTTCCAAGTGTATCAGCCTAATTAGTCACGCCCAGTCTTTGGTGAACTCTACGGAATATCCAATCACTGGGTGTGACTAATAAAGAGTATCCAATCATTGGGTGTGACTAATTAGGCTGATACACTTGGAAGTGCACTGCACTAGGTTTTGAGGAGGGCCCTGATAGTCATCCTCCGAGCTACGGATTCCCCTGATTCTACTGAATCACCGACTTGTAGTGTACTGAACTGTGAGATGGGTGATATGATTCTCCAACACTGCCGCCGTGAGGCGTATACATGAACTGCATCATGGTAGTGACATTACTATCATGACAGAACCGATGCTGTAGCGCACGTTATTAGACGGAACTGATTTGCCTGACAACCGAACAATCTAATTTCTGATTGACTGAATAGCGTGGTGACCATGGTCTGGACACAGAAGCGCTGTAACCAATGGCTGACGCGTCTGCGGACAGGTTGGAGGAATTAATGTGTGCCAAGTGGAAAATTTCAGAGTGAGAAATACCATGTGTGGCGTGTGAGACTGTGAACTCATGTCTCACGCTCAAATCACTAAATTAGTTATATGATGGGTATGCAATTTGGTACAAAACGTTTCGTTTTTAAAACAGTGAGTAGAGTTAAGCAAACCATGTTGGGTTTTTGCAAAGAATCTACTCAGTTTTGCTCATTTGTTGTGAGGTTGTTGTACTAGAGTTCTGCAAAATCTTACAAAAAAGGAGTTTTAGGGATCAGGAAAAAACCCTGTAAGATGTAAAAATAAAAACCAAATCTGACTGTGCTGCTTTTGCAAAGTCCAATCACTTTCCCATCTGTGACTGAAGAGCTACTGTATGGGAAAGCTCCTTACATGACGAAAATGTTGATCAAACACAAGCAGGTAATTGGAGTGCTTCTGGGTCTTCACCTTTTTTCCTTGGTGCTCATCAGTGTAGGGGTTCTCAAACTTGGTCCAGGAAGACAGATGCTGAGGCACTCAAGGTTGCAATTTTTTTAACTTTTTTATTTGGCTACAATGCTGTAATGATAATCATTTGATCATCAGTGATGACTAAGGGATGTTCCACACGACACACTTTTCATTACAATCACACTACAGATCCTGTAGCAATCAATATTTATATTGCATGTTGAAATGTGTTAGTTTATATGTTTGTACTATAGTTCTGGTCATGCCGTTCTGGGGTCCGTTTCACGAAAGCGTCTTTGCTATCGTCGTTAGCAAAGTCCTTCGTAAGAGCGACTCAACTCTGTCTCTACAGCGATGCTCACCACTAAATCCGGTCTTAAGACGGTTAGCAGCGACAAGTATCGAGAAACTGACCCCTGTTCCTTTTGTGCTTTCTTGTACTGCTGTGGTAGCAGTAGCAAAGCTGCAATGCGGCCTGGAGTCTGGAGACCTATTTAACAAACGCAGGCACTTAAGCAAATGTACTTTATAGACCCCCGAGACTCAGCTAATTTCCCTGCTATTTACACATTTACATACATGAATGACACTAACATATGGGATGGGGTAAGGTGTGTGTGTCTGTGTGTGTGTGTGTGTGTGTGTGTTTGTGTGCGTGTGTGTGTGTGTGTGTGTGTGTGTGCGTGTGTGTGTGCGTGTGTGTGTGTGTCTGTCTGTGTGTGTGTGAGTGTGCATGCGTGCGTGTGTGTGTGTGTGTGTGTGTGCGTGCGTGTGTGCATGCGCGCACATGCTTATGTGCTAAAAATGTGTGCATATACAAGCATGCATGTGCATTTAAGATGTGCCAGTGTCCCCAGCGCCCCTGTGCTATTTCCATATATATAGGGCCAGGGCGATACTGAGGCATACGCCACCGCCGCTATGCATCCTGGGAGGTCCGCTCTGCTGGGATGCTGTGAGTGAAGTGCAATTGCACAGCAGCCTACTGACACAGCTCCTCTCTCTCAAGGGTACTGTGCTGCATGCTTTGTCATCACCATATTACCAACAGATTGAGAATGACACCCATATAGCACGCACACACACACACGCACACGCACACGCACACGCATGCACACACACACACACGCATGCACACACACACGCACACAAACAGACACAGATACGCGTGCGCGCGCACACACACACACACACACACACACACACACACACACACACACACACACACACACACACACACACACACACACACACACACACACACGCACACAAATGTACCCCAGCGTGCACAACACACACGCACGCACACACACACACACACACACACTGCATTGTCATCAATGACATTACAGTTTGCACACACACACACACACACACACACACACACACACACACACACACACACACACACACACACACACACACACACACACACACACACACACACACACACACACACACACACACACACACACACACACACACACACACACACACACACACACACTGCTGAGGCATCTCATATTTGTTGTTATGAATCATTTTTCCTCAGTGACGGACATGTAGAGAATGTAATGTACATTTAGGCACAGTTATGTAAACAAGGAGCATACAATATACACAAGAAATAGTCCAGTGTTAATTCATCAACACTAATAGTGTTGGTTCTTTGAGTGTTGATTTAACACTGAAGTGACTATATAGAGTTAAAATGCAGCCTTGTGAACCCAGCCGGGGCTGTAACGGCTGGGCACGGGACTGCACTGGACTGCTAGTCTACTGCTCGATTCCCGGCCCGGGTCTTTTCCCGATCCTTGCCCGTCTCTCTTCCACTGTCCTATCTGAGAAATAATAAAATCCCCCCAATATATATATATATAAATGCAGCCTTGCAGACTACAAAGACACATCAAACACTCAAATGATGATCCATAAATCTCATCACCTTTGACAGCTGTCCTTATTACTATATATATTTTTCCAAATATTTTTTAGAGCTTATTTGCCTTTACTGTCTGACCGGACAGTGGAGGAGAGACAGGAAATTAGTGGGGAGAGAGAGACGGGGAAGGATCGACAAATGACCCGGGCCGGAATCGAACCCGGGTCGCCGGCTTAGTAACACAGTGCCCTACTTATAAGGCATTTTTTGTCCATTAATATGGCTAGATTTTCTATTAATAGTTGTTTACTAGTATTGGGATACATTTACAGGAAAAGCAAATACATCTATTAACCATTCAAGAGAATACAGTTATTATTATTATATTATTATTATTTATTGAATTATGTTAGGTGTTAAGCTGTGGATTTCCCATTTTTACACCAAGTCCCTTCTGTCCACAAGCCCAGTGGTGTAGTCTACGTAGAACGCAGGTAGCCTATACGAAGTATATCCACCTCAAAATGTCAGGGATTTCAGTATACCCACTTAAAATTGATTGATCCATTATTTAGAATAGCACAAAAATATACAGCATACCCACTTCAAAAAAGTGCTGAAATATACAGCATACCCACCACAAAAAAATAGACTACACTTCTTCACCCACCCCCCCCCAACCCCCCCCCTGCATTATTCCCCCGACCCCCAGCTTGGGAACCACTGATACTGTATATCCTAATCTTTCAGTGGTTATTCCACAGACAGAAGTATTTGACCTCCAAGCGTTTTCTCCCATGTTAGCCATATGATACGGGGGATAATGCTGGGCGAGGTGGTACGGTACAATGTGATGGAATAAAGCGCCTTCTTCACGCTGCTCCAAGTGATTCAGCAGGACTCCCTTAAGGCTTAGTTCACCAAAATGAGAATCCCCTCAGAGCACAGAACATCATTCAACTGATCCGGCATTACTCTTTAAAACATGCATAAAACCAGAGCATACGGGAGGAGTTTTTCTCGATGTTATTAGTACATGATATATGCTTTTATACCAGGCAGGCACTGTGTGCAGGGCCGCTGACAGCTTTGGCTGGGCCCAGGACCCCCCCCCCCCCATTTGTGCCCCCCCTCCCTGACTATGTGCACCTCGAAGGTATATGACCCCTCTGTATATTAACCATAAGTGACAATAATCATGGCTCTGTAATCTTCTCTATTCTATTCCATCTCTGGCTCTATGTCACCACCATGCTAATCTCCTTATTGAACATTATTCATGTGATCCAGCATGCCTCTAGTCTACTGTGGCTCATATCATGACAATGATCCTCGCCTCATAGAACATTATGCGTTTAAGAGGAGCCTATGGATCGCCTGCTTTATAGAGGAACTATGCTTAACTGCTGGATCAAGCCTTCAGTTTATAGGAAACTTTCTGTGCAAAATGACTGTATGTGTGTGAATATAGCGGTCACATAGTCATCATTGTCTGTTCTCCCCCTCCTTCTCTCTCTCAGACACACAGACAGACAGACAAACAGACAGACAGATGCATGCACGCATGCAAACACACACACTCGTGCACACACACACGCACACACACCCATCCAGCCACACGCACGCACGCATGCACGCACGCACGCACACACACACACACACACACACACACACACACACACACACACACACACACACACACACACACAAACACACACAAACACGCACACACACACACACACAGTCAAAGACGGAGTCAACAAGAGGCCGGTAGAACAAAGCACACTGTCATTTATTTACTGGTACTCACACCATTTGGAAACAGAACGCTGAAAAAGCTCTCCGGGTCCAGAAAGGAAATAATAATACTTAAAAACAAAATCACACAGAGCCTTTTGAAAAAAAAAACTAAACACTTGGATATAAGAAGGAAATAAGGAAACAAAATATTTCTCAATTTCAAAATTTCTATGTATGAAAATTCACTGAGGGAAGGAGGAGAGGAGAGGAGAGGGGAAATGATCATCAGGGAACTGCCACCTCCTCATTCCTCCCCGTCGCTTTTGATTGGTTGATACAGTGAACTATTACCGTACCTGTCTGTCCATGTGTCTGCTCAGGTCTGCTCTCCTTAGGAATGGATGCTAGTGTGTGTGTGTGTGTGTGTGTGTGTGTGTGTGTGTGTGTGTGTGCAATTACACGTGTGTGTGTGTGTGTGAGGGCTTGACATAAACTTTTTCACCCACTGGCCACTGTGGCTAGTGGTTTTCCCGAGTCACTAGCCATTCAGGTATTCCACTGGCCACTGATTTTCTATCTTCTTTTTGTTTTTAATCACATACGTGTACGTCTAACCTCAGAAGATGAGTTGCTAAAGCAAGATGAGTGTATACCTTTCTACATGGAAGTAAATCAAGCAAATAGAACTGAGTTACTGATCTTTTTCTTGAACTTAAATACAAACAATTGATACACAAGGGGCAAACAGAAGCATAAAGCCCATGATGCGTATGTTACCAAGGAACAAACTGCCAGCCAAATTGGCTAGTGACACTGAAAATACTACTAGCCACAGCCAAGTTTTACCAGCATTTGGCCGGTTGGCTAGTGCCAGTGTCAAGCCCTGGTGTGTGTGTGTGTGTGTGTGTGTGTGTGTGTGTGTGTGTGTGTGTGTGTGTGTGTGTGTGTGTGTGTGTGTGTGTGTGTGTGTGTGTGTGTGTGTGTGTGTGTGTGTGTGTGTGTGTGTGTGTGTGCAAATACAAGTGTGTGTGAGTGTGTGCGTGTGTGTGAGTGTTTCCATGATGGGCTGATGACACCAGAAAGAGTGGTGTGTGTGTGTGTGTGTGTGTGTGTGTGTGTGTGTGTGTGTGTGTGTGTGTGTGTGTGTGTGTGTGTGTGTGTGTGTGTGTGTGTGTGTGTGTGTGTGTGTGTGTGTGTGATGAAGAGATGACTCCAGCATGGTGTGGGGGTGGAGGTGGAGGCGGAGGTGGGGGTGTGTCTTCTGAACCCCTGTCTAAGTGAGAATGGGCTGCAATACGCCTGAGTGTGTGTGTGTGTGTGTGTGTGTGTGTGTGTGTGTGTGTGTGTGTGTGGAGGTGTGTCTTCTGAACCCCTGTGTAAGTGAGAATGGGCTGCGGTATGCCTGGCTGTGGTGGTCAGAGAGAGAGAGAGAGAGACTATAGAGGGAGAGAGAGAGAGACTACAGAGAGAGACTATAGAGAGAGACTGTAGAGGGAGAGAGAGAGAGACTACAGAGAGAGACTGTAGAGGGAGAGAGAGAGAGACTATAGAGAGAGAGACTATAGAGGGAGACTGTAGAGAGAGAATAGAGAGAGACTATAGAGGGAGACTATAGAGAGAGAGACTATAGAGAGAGAGAGAGAGAGACTATAGAGAGAGAGACTAGGGAGAGAGAGAGAGACTATAGAGAGAGAGACTATAGAGAGAGAGAGAGAGAGAGAGACTATAGAGAGAGACTATATAGAGAGAGACTGTATAGAGACTATAGGGGGAGACTGTAGAGAGAGACTATAGAGAGAGACTATAGAGAGAGACTATCGAGAGAGACTATAGAGGGAGACTGTAGAGAGACTATAGAGACTATAGAGAGAGAGAGAGACTATATAGAGAGAGAGAGACTATAGAGAGAGAGAGAGAGAGACTATAGAGAGAGAGAGAGACTATAGAGAGAGAGAGAGAGAGACTATAGAGAGAGACTATAGAGAGAGACTATAGAGACTATAGAGAGAGACTATCGAGAGAGACTATAGAGAGAGACTATCGAGAGAGACTATAGAGAGAGACTATAGAGAGAGACTGTAGAGAGAGACTGTAGAGAGACTATAGAGAGAGACTGTAGAGAGAGACTGTAGAGAGAGACTATCGAGAGAGAGACTATCGAGAGAGAGAGAGACTATCGAGAGAGACTATAGAGAGAGACTGTAGAGAGACTATAGAGAGACTATCGAGAGAGACTATAGAGAAAATAACAACAGTACACCGCGGGCCCGAAGGAGGAGTTGCAACACACCTACACACACACACACGCACACAGTCACATACAGTAAGAACGCACGCAAGGACGCACGCACACACGCACACGCGCACACACACACACACACACACACACACACACACACACACACACACACACACACACACACACACACACACACACACACACACACACACACACACACACACACACACACACATACCTGCATTCACACATGCAAGCATGCGCACACACGCGCACACATGGTACGTACAGTGGTACGTACACATGGTACAAACAGTGCTGATAGATGATGTCTCAAGAAATTCAAAAATGTGCTTTGGCCTTAGAAACACATGGGGAGCAAATTAAACACACAACACCGTAGCATTACACACCCACACATACACTCAGAAGTTGCAGTTGCAGTGAGAAAGAAAAATATCATCTTTTTTAAAGGGACATTCCACCCATTTACATTAGGCTTTCCATTGATAGACACCCAGTCATACTATTGAATGGTCGTGCAACACTCTCTCAATTCCTCCTGAGACAGGAGAAATCCGTATTCACCTCTTAACACTTCCTCCTACAATGATGTAAAAATCGTCATTTTGCATCATTGTAGGAGGAAGTGTAAGAGAGGTGAATTTCTGTTAAAGCGATGGTTCGGAGTAGAATCACCCTAATGCCATTTGAACCGTGACACCCATCCACCTTTACACCCGAAGTGTTTTCTGCCGCAGCCTTACATCAACAGAGTTGCCGTGTTATTCGATGTTTATTCCGGTTAGCTTGACTCAAGCGCATATGGATACTGGGCACCGTCTCCAAACTTTCCCCACAAAAATAACATGTCATGACACCAAACTTCTGCAGTAGCACAAATATGGTCTGTACTCACGAAACGAAGCATTTGGAAGTTTGGAAATAGTCCAGGAGTTTATTATTATCAACACAAGCCGAATAGCTTCTCTGCTGCTAAAGCTGCGCCAACGTTACTTCCGTCATCTAAGACAAGCATGTAAGAGTCCTCAACGAAGCTCATAATATGCACAATGAAAAGTGAATTCAGCATCAGTATTGATAACGAAAATCCTTGTCTAATTGATAGTAGGTAAGATTTGAAATATCTTTTAAGTATTGCCTTGAAAATATAAGCCTTAATCACAATTCAGTGAAAACTTTTTTAACACTCTCGTCTGGAAGTTTGTTGAAGACTTTTACGGGCTTGTCTCATATGACGGAAGTAACGTTGGCACAGCTTTAGCAGCAGAGAAGCTATTCAGCTTGTGTTGATAATACTAAACTCCTGGACTATTTCCAAACTTCCAAATGCTTCGTTTCGTGAGTACAGACCATATTTGTGCTACTGCAGAAGTTTGGTGTAATGACATGTTATTTTTGTGGGGAAAGTTTGGAGACGGTGCCCAGTATCCATATGCGCTTGAGTCAAGCTAACCGGAATAAACATCGAATAACACGGCAACTCTGTTGATGTAAGTCTGCGGCAGAAAACACTTCGGTGGGTGTCACGGTTCAAATGGCATTAGGGTGATTCTACTCCGAACCATCCCTTTAAGACTACAAGCCTTTTTCCCACCCTTTCAACCCCACCCATAGGGGGTTGGACCTAATGCGCTAACAGACCTATCACAGATCAGTGTGTCAGTGCTTTTGAAATCACTGGCATTGAGGCTCCAGTAAGTCACTGGCAGAGCTGCCTGGGTGTGGCCTGTGGAACTTGAGCATTGCAATGCATTATGGGGATTGTTGTCACAAATCCAAAAACACTAAAAAGTCATTTTCTGCCTTTTCTCGGCCAAGAAGGCACCAAATTAGAAATGTATGCTACTATTCTACTACATAAGTATATGACCCACTTTCAATACATATTCATATCTCCACCAATGGAATGCCCCTTTAAGCAGTTCACTAATCTCCCTCACAAATCTTTCTTCCCTTTCTGTTGGTCAGGTGTTGCCTGTCAGGCTCGGTGCTAGGCATAGGCAGACAAGGCGGTCGCCTATAGCAGTGTTTCTCAACCATGCGAGGCACCCATTCAATTAATGAAAAATGTCAAGGCACCCCAAACCAACAAGACGTATGTTTTGTGCGTATGATGAAAGTGACAATAAATGCTGACTTGACTTGACTTGACTTTTACTTTTGCCACCTCTGATCAAGGGTCAGTTTGAGAACAACAACAACCATGGCCTGGGAACACGCTGGTGGTAATACCAGAGATTCTTTAAGTATATAGAGATATTCCAATGTAATAGGTTGCTATGGGCACCTAACATGACCAGGTTTCGGTCTGCCTAAAGGGGCGTGTCATAATACTCCTACAATGAATAGAACAGTCCTTAGGTCTGTCTAGGTCTGCCTAAAGGGGGATTTTCCCCCCCCCCCCCCTTGCAACTGTAGAACCCGGAAACAATGGGCCAATGGAACCTCTCTCTCTCTACTCTCTCTGGTAATACACATAGCATGAGGACCCTAACCTTAGTGTCTATGCACACTCAGGAGTCCTTAGCAAGACCTTAGCCATAGAGCCCATTTCACAGCATGGGATCTAGCACTTCAACCTTACCTTGTCCACTCACTGTGTAAGAATTACAACCATGGCCTGTGAACACATGGCAGGTGGTAATACACATAGCATGAGGCCCCTAAGGGGTCTTACACACCAGGGCGGTAAAGCGTCGCGGAACGGCCGCATGTTTTACCGGCGTCGGTGAAAATACATTGAAACATATCTGTCCTTACACACCAACCGGCAGTAGTCAGGCGTCAGCGGCGCGGGAGCCGGCTCCGCGCCGCGCTGCAGTTGGAAAATAGAACTCGAGCGTATTTTTCACGCCGGCGACCGGCGGTTTCTCATTCAAATGAATGGCAAAGTAGCACGCTAGCTTTGGCTGTGGGGGTTTTTTGAACAGGACTGGCCGCGCACGCCGACGCTGTCAGTGTGCAAGGCAGAGAAAAACACACCGACCAAAACTAAGCAGAAAGACCGCGTTCGTCCCGTGACCGTTCCATTCAGCTTTGGTATGTTTTGCCCCTAACCTTGGTCTATGCACACTCAGGAGTTCAGCAACACCTTAGCCATAGAGCCTATCTCACAGCATGAGATCTAGCACTTCAACCTTACCTTGTCCACTCACACTGTGTGAGAATTACAATCTTGGCCTGTACCCCCCACACACACACACACACACACACACACACACACACACACACACACACACACACACACACACACACACACACACACACACACACACACACACACACACACACACACACACACACACACACACACACACACTTTCAGCTTTCCTCTCTGGACACGAGTCACGGGTCTGGGATGAATGATCTGTCTGGTGTGTGCTAGCTGGATTATTCCTGGCTGTAGCCCTGGGTGGCCCATCCAACTGAGAGCTGTTATTAGCCTTAGCTGCAGGGCGCCCTCACTACCTCCCTCATTAGGGCCAGGATTGGGCTTTCTATCTAGTCTGGCTGCAGGGTTGCCAGATGAGGCTGATGATTTCCAGCCCAAAAAATTCTCAAAACCCGCCTGGAAGCACTAAATCCCGCCCAATTCTATTGATTTCTATGGGCAAAAATGGGGCAGGTTTTCCTCAAAAATCCATTTTTTCCCCCGCACAGAGCCATCCTAAGCAGCCCAATTGGGTGGGAAACCACCCAATCTGGCAACACTGTCTGGCTGCCCATTTGAAAAAACATCCATATGAAAAGAGGATTCATATTATGGACTATACGGTACAATTCTTACATGGCACTTTAAAAGTGGCCCATGCCTTATTTTCCCCAGTGTGAGTATGTAAGGCACACATGCAGTACACATCACATATACTGCACATAGTATAGACATTGCACATGGTACTGCATGTGTATGCATGCTTGCTGATATGACACACGTTTTGTCCCGTTTTTTTACGTCCTCACATTATCTCCCATTATGTAAGTCAATTGGTCTCTCCAAACCGTCCACAAAACCCATGTTAATTATTTCGCTAAGCGTAGCAGACAGACGTGTGCACGTATGCAACCTTTGCCTGGCATTCTGAAAGCCAGGTTAGGCTCTGGTCACCTTTGCTTTCGCTGACTTCGATCAGAGAATGCTGCATCAGTGTTCCATGCAGAGTGCCGCTGGACAGCGGGGCACACATGCAAGTTTATGGGGGAGCAAAAGCTCTGCTTATGTTTTTGATTGACCGGAGGGGCTGAACTTCAAAGTTCAAATATTAGCGCGAAAGAACATACAGCAATGCCAACCATTATCCATCGAAAGGATTAAATGAAGTGGTTTGCCAGGAGGACAGTTATTTGTCATCTTTGCAACCTCTATCAATGTAGGTGAGTCATGCAGATGAGATAATCAAACACTTTGATTTGATTTGATATCGTCGTAGTGCCAGTGCACAGCTGTGACCACGTAGCAGTGTGGCTATCTTTGAGTTTAATAACATTGCTCACAAATTACCAGACTGGTGGGAGAGCCAATTCTCGGGGAAAAATCAACTACATGCTTTTGGGTGGGAATGTGTACCGGCTTACTGTAGCCTACGTCAACCTGTCCCTTCAGATAATTAAGAGTAGCCCATAAATGTCCGGACAGAGGTGTTTCCATAGATTGGGTCATGGGTGCTTGTTCCAAAATAGTTGTCTAGGCCTATATGTGTAAATGGGCAAAAAAAAAATTGGGCATCGTATGTGCATGTCAGCTCTCAACCACCGTGCGTGCGCGGCCGCGGACGCCGACCGATGTGTCCCGGTTTTCTACAACTCAGATGTGGCAACCCTAGGTGCGAGTGATGGTTTTGGCTCTAGCCCCTGGGTGGCCTGGGCGTCCCACAGTGCTGGCTAGCTCGTATTATTATCCTCAACTGCAGGCCCTGTCTGACATTAGGGACGTACGTGGAAGGGGAGGAGGAGGAGGAGATTCAGGAGATTCAATCTGATGGTCTGTCTCTATGGGGTATGCTCACTGGTCAGACAGCCCGTTAGTCAGACAGACCATAAGTCAGAAGATATGCCATAGAGGAGCATAACGCTCAGGTATACACTGGTGTAGGCTACACGAGGACACGCCTTTACTGACGGTTAGGGTTAGGAATTGTTTTGGTTGGTTTGGGCATAGTTTTAACCTGTGTGGTCGAACTAACGGGATGTCTCTCTTTCTAGAGAGCAAATCATATTGACTCATTTTCAAAAATAATGCAGTTACTGCCATCTTGGTTTGTAGTGAAAATAGGTGAATATTTCAGATTGGTCTCTCTCTCTCTCTCTCTCTCTCTCTCTCTCTCTCTCTCTCTCTCTCTCTCTCTCTCTCTCTCTCTCTCATGACTGGAGGTGGAGGTGGAGGTGGATGTGGATTTGCTTTGCTCGGTCTGCATATGTAGAGGATATTCCACAGGCTGGCTATGGGACGCGTGTAGTATTTGGGGGATATTGATAAGATAAGATAATCCTTTATTGTCTCTTCAGGAGAGAAAGAAATGTTGCTTGGACATGAGTGTGATATACACTAAAAACACAGCACAGTAGACAGACCAGGGATGGAAATAAGCACCCGTCCACCTGCCCATGACTGGTAAATTTCAGTGGTGACTGGTAATTTTTTTTAACCCACCAGTCACTTTGACTGGTAAAAACAGTGAGTGACTGGTAGATTTTGAAATCTACCTGCCACCGTGACTGGTGGGGAAAAAACTTAAGTTCCACCCCTGAGACAGACAGGTGACACACATTGAGTTGGGTATTGGGTTGGAAATGCCTGTATGTATGTAGAGGAGCAGTCCTGTCGATGGGGTGGGTCCGTTGGGAGGACAATGACAAATGGGTCAATGGCCCCGGGCCCAGGGAGTAGGGGCACCCAGAATTGGGTCGTTCATCACATTGTACGTATGCATTGAGAAGGTAGCCTGGTGAACCAGCGCCACCCGCTGGACGGCAAAATGTTTTGTCTACGGGTGGGTCTGGCCTCGCATAATGATTCAATGAAGCCAGAATGCCATGAATCTGGCAAACCAATTACAACGCAAAGATGTGTTTTGAATCAAAGCGGGCAGGGTTTTGAGGGAAGGTTGTTCTCATCAACAATCTTCGGATGTATTATGCATCGAGGCCAGACTAAATTAGACATCCACATTTAGTCTGGTTTATCAGGCTATTGAGAAGGGGCACTTTCAGATGATTTGTTTGTGCCCTGGTTTGGTCAAAGGAGATTGGCCTGTAAAGGGCTCACTACATGCAGTGTTGCCAGATTGGGCTGTTTCCCGCCCAATTGGGCTGCTTAGGATGGCTGTGTGCGGGTAAAAATGGCATTCTGCATTTAGCAGAAAATGCCTCATCTGGCAACCCAGACTACACATGTTGCTGAAATCGAACAGGGCAGGACTGGACTGCGGAGAGATACAGGGCCCGGGGCACTTTTGGCTTAAAGGGGCCCCTCATAATTATGGTGGTGGAAATAAGCATGAGCGAGAGTGAAATAGAAAATGGTAGTCTTGGTAGAGGGTAGCTACTGAGCCACTTTGTGCAAAGCTGTGTGTGTGTGCGTGTGCGTGTGCGTGTGTGTGTGTATGCGTGAGTGTGTGTGTGTGTGTGTGTGTGTGTGTGTGTGTATGCGTGAGTGTGTGTGTGTGTGTGTGTGTGTGTGTGTGTGTGTGTGTGTGTGTGTGTGTGTGTGTGTGTGTGTGTGTGTGTGTGTGTGTGTGTGTGTGTGTCTGTGTGTGTCACTGACTTCTGAAGGACAGAAAGGTTTAGGGAGAAAAGTGTATAGTACAACCCAACCCAATGTAAGGGAAATGAAGATTTTGTTTGAAGAACTGAACCGTAGAATTTGAGGGTTCACTTTGATCACTCACTGCCAGACATGAATGTCACTGGACGAAAAAAAAAAGACTGTTTTTTCTTTTTCTTTTTCTTTTTTTTTTTAGAAAATGGCAAAACTTTTTAAAATCATTTTTGCAAATCAGCCTTCTTGGACCATCTGGCATGCATCACCAACCAAACCCAAAACCTTTAAAACATTTTTCATGAAGAGTGTCCACAATTGTCATTTTCTTAAAAAAAAAAACAGAAAAAAAAACAAACAAAAAAAACAAACAAAATGAAAAAAGTCTGTGTGTCTTTGTCTTGGGATATTTTTCTGTCGTCGTTCTTCTTGTTCAAGGCCATAAAATAGAAGCCTTCTTTAAAAAATAGATGAGCCTTTTGGACAGCCTTTTGTTGCCAATGGACTAAAGGTTTTTTTCTTTAATCATTATTTTTAACAGCGTCACAGTTTTTTTTTTTTGCAGCATGGCTGATCGGAGCACAACAAAGTCTCCACAGTCCAGACACTAGAGATTCAGTCCTGTGCAAAAAATAAACAAATAAACAAAATAAAAATAAAATTAACTCAAGTAATTATCTTGATTCTCTCAAAGTTGTGGGAGTATATATACTAAGAACAATAGTAATGTTGGTATCACAAAAAAAGGAAAAAATAATTTAAAAATAAAACTCGACACAATCAAAGAGACATTTTTTTTCTTTTGAACTGCATAGTACAATGCCCTTCCGGATAAGCTCCGATTGGCGTCCCCAAGTCCAGCTTTTGATGAGGAGGGCAAGAGAAGAACGCCAGCCAGAACCATCATCCTTTCCCCCGTTTGCCCACACGTACGCTCAAGATAACCCATGATCCTTGCAGGGGGTCGTTTCCGTTTCGACGACAAATATCTCACAGCACACCAAAACGCAACAGGGGAGGAGAGCCGACGATATCTCGGCCTCACACCACCGGACCATGGGGGAGTCTGATCCCAGTCCCGACCCGGCCAGAGAGACATTATAAATCCAAGTGGCATCGAAGGCCCAGCGGTTCCTCTCCGTCTGTGCAGCGTCCAGATAACAGGGGAAGTGGGGGACACTGGGGAGGTCTCTGCCTCTCCACCAGGCTGTCTCACTCTCTTATCTGCAGTCTCCGGACTGGACTGGACTGTCTGCCTTCCCTTCCTACTTCTCCTGTCTCTCTCCTCCTGTCTGCCTTCCTTGCTGTCTATCTGTCTCTCCAGCTTCAAACAACCAGCATTGCAACAGCAGCAGCAGCAGCAGCAGTAGCACCACCAGTAGTATCAGGAGCAGCAACCATGACGACAACGACGAGGGCTCCGCACCATGCATCCTCCATGTTGGGGTTATTCACTCTACTTCCAGCAGGGGGCAGAGTTTATAGAACGTGCGTGTGTCTTTTTGTGTTTGTTTGTTTCTGATTGTAAGTACTGTGTGTGTGTGTGTGTGTGTGTGTGTGTGTGTGTGTGTGTGTGTGTGTGTGTGTGTGTGTGTGTGTGTGTGTGTGTGTGTGTGTGTGTGTGTGTGTGTGTCTGTGTGTGTGTGAATGTGCTTGATTGTGTTTGCTGGTGTGTGTACTGTATGTGTATGTTGTGTGCTGGTGTGTGTGACTGTGTGTGTGTATCCTGTATGATATGTGTCTGCTTGTTTTGGAGAGTGTTGTTGTTGTCTGTCTGTCTGTAGCAAGAGATGGGACTACAAAACAGGTGCACATGTCATGTACAGTACAATAAGTATCCATGTGACTGACTGCTGCCCTGCCCTGCCCTGCCCTGTTTTGCTCCACTCCCATCCGCCCCCATCCATCCGCTCGCCCCATAGTGGGCCCCTCTCCACCCCCCCACTCCTCTCCACCCCGCACTACTCAGGTTCACTGCTATTGGTGGTCTTCTCCCACTCCAGGCTCTCCTCGCTGTGCGTGGGCGAGACCCCGAGCCCGGGGGGCCCCGGCGGCGGCCGCACGCGCAGCCCTTGGAAGCGCCGGCACTCGGGGCATATGCGGATGTGACTGCATCCCCTGGCCACCAGGGCGGCCTCCTGAGCCAGCAGTCTGTGGGACAGGTCGGCGGGCAGCCCGGTGCCGGCGCACAGCTTGCCGTTGCTGAGGCTGGCGGCGGCCGCAGAGGCGGAGGCGGCGGCGGCGGCGGTGGCCGTGGCGTAGCGCGCCCGGCGCTCGTCAAGGCCCAGGGGGCGGGGCCTGAGCATCAGGCTGCCGCCGCGGCGACGGCGGAGCTGCTGGAGGCTGTCGCGACACAAGACGATACCCTGCAGCTCGCGCAGCATCTCCTCGCACACCGAGAACTGTGGAGAGGAGAGGAGAGGAGAGGAGAGGAGAGGAGAGTGGAGAGGAGAGATGGAGAGGAGAGTGGAGAGGAGAGTGGAGAGATGGAGGAGGAGGAGGAGGAGGAGGAGAGGAGAGGAGAGGAGGAGGAGGAGAGTGTAGAGGAGAGCAGAGATGGAGAGGAGGAGGAGGAGGAGAGGAGAGGTGGAGAAGAGGAGGAGGAGGAGGAGGAGGAGGAGAAAGAGGAGAGTGGAGAGGAGAGGAGGGTGGAGAGATGGAGGAGGAGGAGGAGAGGAGAGATGGAGGAGGAGGAGGAGGAGAGGAGAGAGATAGAGGAGGAGAGGAGAGATGGAGAGATGGAGGAGGAGGAGGAGGAGGAGGAGGAGGAGGAGGAGTAGAGAGTGGAGAGGAGAGGATGCGGAGTGGAGAGATGGAGAGGAGGAGGAGGAGGAGGAGGAGGAGAGGAGAGTGGAGTGGAGAGGAGAGTGTAGAGGATGAGGAGTGGAGGAGAGGAGAGGGAAGAGTGTAGAGGAGAGGATGAGGAGTGGAGAGATGGGGAGGAGGAGGAGGAGAGGAGAGATGGAGAGGAGGAGGATGAGGAGAGGAGAGTGTAGAGGGGTGGAGAGATGGAGAGGAGAGGAGTGGAGGAGAGGAGAGGGAAGAGTGTAGAGGAGAGGATGAGGAGTGGAGAGATTGGGAGGAGAGGAGAGGAGTGGAGGAGAGGAGAGGGAAGAGTGTAGAGGAGAGGATGAGGAGTGGAGAGATGGGGAGGAGGAGGAGGAGAGGAGAGATGGAGAGGAGGAGGATGAGGAGAGGAGAGTGTTGAGGAGAGGAGAGATGGAGAGGAGGAGAGGAGAGTGTAGAGGGGTGGAGAGATGGAGAGATGGAGAAGGGGATGAGGAGAGGAGAGATGGAGAGGAGGAGGATGAGGAGAGGAGAGTGTAGAGGAGAGGATGAGGAGTGGAGAGATGGAGAGGAGGAGGAGGAGGAGGAGGAGGAGGAGGAGAGGAGAGTGGAGAGGAGAGTGTAGAGGATGAGGAGTGGAGGAGAGGAGAGGGAAGAGTGTAGAGGAGAGGATGAGGAGTGGAGAGATGGGGAGGAGGAGGAGGAGAGGAGAGATGGAGAGGAGGAGGATGAGGAGAGGAGAGTGTTGAGGAGAGGAGAGATGGAGAGGAGGAGGAGAGGAGAGTGTAGAGGGGTGGAGAGATGGAGAGGAGGAGGAGAGGAGAGGATGAGGAATGGGGGAGAGGAGAGGGGAGGAGAGGAAGATAAGAGAGGAGAAGAGATGATGAGGAGAGGAGTATGAGGAGAGGAGAGATGGGTAGGGTAGAGAGAGATTTGGAGTGGAGAGAGGGAGAGAGAGAGAGAGAGAGAGAGAGAGAGAGAGAGAGATGGAATTGTGAGAGACAAATGATAATGAAATGAAAAGACGAGAAAGAGACAATAACAGGGTGATAGAGAGAGAGAGTGAGGGAGAGATGGAGAGGGGGGGGGGGGGGGAAAAAAGAAAGAGGCCAGGAGTCTCACTGATACATTGTAATGTATGTGCAGCATGCACTACAGATGACCTTAACCATTCTACTACACAAACACATGCATTCAGATCCAGGCTTTGTAAAGACCCTCAGAAGATATGCTATTTTACATGTAAGTGTACAGCAATGCAACATGATTATAGTAGTTATGGGACAATGAGTGGAAAATGGCAGAATAATACTAGGGCTAAGCATTGTAATTCAAGTGGCAAGACACATTTTTTTGGGTCTGAATCCACTACTTTACTTTTCTGGTCAGTGGATATATTGGAGTGAGACTTCTGAGTGAATTCAAACAAAAGCAGAATGATGGTTAGAACAAAGATACAAGTCTGACATCTGACACTTCTACTGCTCTTATCACTTATGAATGCTGAGAGACAGTTCATGACAAAATGATTAATAATGCACACACACACACACACGCATGCACGCACACAAACACACGTACGCACGCACGCACGCACGCACGCACGCACGCACGCACGCACGCACGCACGCACGCACGCACACACCGGTTTTTAAAACATATGCCTGGACCATGCTTTTAAAGATGATTTTTGACATGTTACATCAGTCACACTGGTTGAAATGTCCTATCAGAACCCAGGCAGAGAAGTACTGTTGAATGGGTGCCATGTTCATTTATTTATTTATTCTTTTTTTTTTTTTTTTTATTCTGAAAGGTCTGCCCGGCACCCACTCAATAGACTGAATGTAAACTGCCCTACAATACAAAGTCAAAATAAAGTAACTACGCCAACATTGAAACACGGAAAAGATGCCTTCAACGCTTTGGCATTCGCTTGGAAATTGTAGTTACATACTGTAAAATCTGACATGGCAGTATGTCTATAACGGAACCCATTTGGACCATAGGGCTTTTTCACAAGATAAAGCAGGTGTAATGAAAAAGCATTTGAAGGGTTTATTTGCAAAACGGTGTATCTCCATTTTGTAGAATGTTGGGAAATTGTCATTTTTGTATTGGGCATTCCATTGAATTGCATTGCAAATGCATTTTATATAGGTTAAAAAGTATGTTCTCAAAATATTTGAATGGTAAGAATTCACACATAGGTGATAGGCCCTCTGAACAGTCATTTTCAATAATAAAATGCAAAAGTCAAAAAATGGAGATACACCGTTTTGCAAATAAACCCTTCATTTTCATTCTAAACTGGTTTGACAAACTAGGTAGTTACTGCACTCTGCCTTTTGTAGGGCAGTATTGAGAACCCATATCTGGGCCCTCTTTCTCCCTTGGCCTGTGACCATGGACCCCTTTGCCCCCTTCAGCTCCTGTGCTCCACATACCAAGAAAGATACCGTGGTCATTACAGTGACTGTCTATTAGAGCAGTGTTTCTCAACAGGGGTGCCACCCCCCCCCCACCCCCCCTCAGGGGTGCCGCGGAAACGTGGTTGATAAATAAATTATGTAATATAATACATATTTGTCTAAATAAGTTAATGCTAGTCAGTGGAATCTTTCATGTGCCATTCACGCACAATAAAGTAAATTTAGGTCGCCCCAGTCAGCTGTAACTTCGAACGTAGGTCGTGTGACGTCTCCAAATGTGTTACTTTTCTAAGCTTGTGTGGTATCGGATGCGATGCCATGTTACGGCTTGTTGGTTTGGGGTGCCTTGAAATTTTTCATGAATTGAAATGGTGCCTCGCCTAAAAAAAGGTTGAGAAACACAGTACTAGAGTAATATACATGTACATCAAGCCTGTTTGTTTCCTGGATACATGTGACATCAGGTGAACACCCTATAGGAGACCTTCGGATTATTAAGAGACCTTTGGAGACTTAAGGTTGAGAATAAATGGAGTTCCCTTTGTGCTGTAGATGGCGGTAGCGCACATCGTATGCAAGCCCTCACCAAATGCAACAGAAAGAGAAGAAGGAGGGGACAGCGGCCTCTTAGGAGACTGAGAGTGCGTTACAATATGCGACCTTGCCTCCTCCACTTGTGCTTGTCTCCTCGTACCAGGAAGTAATATGCCATGATGACATCACTGACAACAGCATTATATTTCAATATCTTGCAAAAGCTCAATTGTAGAGTCTTTTTCTCATTTGCAATTGGGATGGTGAATGAAAAACAGTCCCTCAAAAGTTGATGTGGCTAGGCTGACAGCTGGGAAACTTAATCGTTTTCTCCACGGAGGAGGGGGCCAGGAGGCGGGACGAGGAGACATGCACAAGTGGAGGAGGCAAGGTCGCATATTGTAACGCACACTGAACTTGGGCACAGTCCTTTGCATTGGGTATGCGGGGATTACTCTACTGGGCAATCATTGGTCATACTGTTCTCCAGTCTTCCATTTTAAATTGCATCCTTCTTCCAAAGATTGTTGTTGTTAGCATGATGACATCTTAAAGGGTTGGCAGATTTTTACCAGATCTTCGTGTACTGATACTGTAGTTTAAAGGGACACTGTGCAGGAAATGGTCAAAAAAGGTACTGCAACTATGCTGCTCATTGAAACTGTGTCGCCTATTGCCAAATTTGACCTTTTCATGATAGTTTACTAAGTAATAAACTAATATTTTCTAGTATGGCCCAAGTACATTCATTTTTTGCAGCTAAAAACGGCTATTTCTGGAAATTCAAAATGGCGGACCATGGAGAAGATCCCCCTTTTCATGTATGAAAAGTGCCATTTTTCCAGTCATAATGAATACTTAGAATTTGATGGTAGTGGTAAGTAATTATGAAAAAGGTAACATTAGTGAATGGGCGGCATGAATTCTGGAAATAAACGACTAAAAATCTCACACAGTGTCCCTTTAAGGTTCATGAAGTGATTACTGCCTGAGGCCACTGCTTTCAGGTCGGCCACAGAGGCACCAGGATCAACGCTTGGGTATCAATTCCCAGCGTTTTTTGTTTCTAATTTTTCATATTTTTGAGATTGTTGGTTATCTTTCCCACTAAACCCCTAATCATCATATTTGCTGCTTCCTGGTCATATGCCTCTGATTATGTAAGGGTTAACGTTCGGCGAGAAGGTCGCTACCGTGGAATAGCAGCACGACAGAGAGAATCTTTAGACCCCGACGCGGAGCGGAGGGGTCTTGTTCTCTCTGAAGTGCTGCTATTCCACAAAGCGACCGACTCGCCGAAAGTTAACCCGCTTATTATATGGATATACTTAA
>NC_085865.1:7651861-7656861 GCF_034702125.1 Engraulis encrasicolus | reverse complement strand
TCAGGGCTGAGTTTCTCAAAAGAGAAGTTGTTAGCCTGTTAGCAACTACGGTAGTTGTCAATGGGAAAATGCATTGAAAACAACAAAGTAGCTAATGTAGTAAGCAACTTTGGTTTCGAGAAATTCACCCCAGAGCTCTGGTATGAACGTGGGTGGTTCGGTTCGCAGGTAAGCACTTTAGAGTCAAACATAGCTGGCGCGGGTATGGGCACCGGCACCCTTCCGATCGGCCTGAACAGGGGTGCATTTCTGGAAAAGCTGTAGTAGTTGTTAGCAGTTAGCAACTTCTGTAGTTGCCAATGGGAAATTGCATTACAACCAACAAAGTAGCTAACATAGTTAGCGACTACGCTTTCCAGAAATGCACCCCAGTTTGGGTGTACTGGTAGCAGACACGGGGTAGAGTGGGGTAAGGTGGGGTAGGGTGGGGTGGGGGTTGGGGTGAGGTGTGCACGTTTGAGTTTGTGTTTGAGTTTGTGTTTGTGTTTGTGCTTTAAGGTGTGTAGGTCAGCTGGTGGGTGGAGCCAAGACCACAGGATGGGGGGGGGGGGTGAGGGGGGGTACAGAGTGTTGGGTGGGGTGGGGTGCAGTGGGGTGGGGGTTCACCTCCTCTCGCCTCCTACAAGCACCATTTTCTCCTCCTCTCCTATTCTCTCTCCTCCTCCTGGCCTGTCAATGGGGAGTGTCGTGTATGAACCAGGGCTTGACACTGGCACCTGCCAACCAGCCAAATGCTGGTAAAACTTGGCTGTGGCTGGTAACAAGTTCAGTGTCACTAGCCAATTTGACAGGTAACTTATTCTGTGGTATAACCTCAGAATAGCATACTGTCTGCACTTTGCCACCTGTGTATCAATTGTTTGTATTTAAGTTTAAGAAAAAGCTCAGTTACTCAGTTTCTATTTGTTTCTCTTACTTCCATGTATGAACCCATCCACTCATCTTCTTGCTTTAAGCACCTCATCTTCTGAGATTAGATGTACAGTGTCATGATAAAAATAATAAATCTAATTTGTGGCTAGTAGACTAGCTGGATGGCTAGTGACTCGGGAAAACCACTAGCCCCAGTGGCCTGCAAGCGAAAAAGTAAATGTCAAGCCCTGGTATGAACCCTCCCGCATCTCCCAACATCCCACTCCACCTTTACCTCCACCACCTCCTCCTCCTCTATGCTTATTTATGTTGGTAAGGAGTCTGACTCCCACCCCACCATCCGACTGGGACCTCCTCTCGCACCTCCTCCTCCTCCTCCTGCCGCGTCCTGCCTCCCCCATCTTCAGTGTTGGTGGGGACGAGGCCATGTGCAGCACCTCTCTCCTCCTCATCCCCCAAGACTCCACCACCTCCTCCTCCTCCTCCACCTCCTGCCGCGTCTGATGGTGGGGAGAGGGGAAAAGGAAAGGTGCACCCACCTCCAACCTACTAGCACCTCCTCCTTCATCTCCTCTCCTCTCCTCTCCACCTCCCCTCCCCCACTCCTCCACCACCACCTCCTCCTCCAGTCCTATCCTCCTGTGAAGGGGTGGGGGTGGGGGGATGGGGGGGGGGGGATGTGTGCACCTACCACCTCCACCCACCCCCACTCTACCTCCCTCGCTCCTCTACCACCCCCCCACCCCCCTCCCTCCCTCCGCTCACATCCGTCTGTGCCTGTTGCTTCTGGTCCTGAGGCGGAGGCGCGAGCGCGTGTGTATGTGCGAGAGGGAGGAGAGCGAGGAGGAGAGCGAGCGCCGGCGCGAGTAGCGGCGGCGCGTGGCCGAGGTAGGGGAGCCGCCGTAGCCGTAGCCGTAGCCGTAGCCGTAGCGATGGTTGTCGTGGCGACAGTAGTCAGGGTGATGGTAGTCAGGGTGGTCGTGAGGGTCGTGAGGGTGGTGGTGGTGGTGGTGGTAAGAAGGTCGCCCCCTGCTGGAGCAGAGGGACACAAAGCAGACGCAGGTCAAATAGCCCCGACCGTCCCTACTGTCCCCGGTAGCGGCCCTAGCGGCTCTCACCTCTGTGCCGGGCTGCCGCCGCAGCATCCACACAAACTCCAGCACCGCCATCAGGATGGCCACCAGCAGGCCACACACCAGCACCACGAAGATGCCGCCGATGTTCTCCATGCCCAGGCCTGCAGGAGGAGGGAGAGAGAGGGAGATGGAGAGAGGTGGAGAGATGGAGGGGAGATAGGGATAGATGGAGAGAGGGATGGAGAGATAGAGAGAGGTGGAGAGGGAGATGGAGAGGTGGAGAGATGGAGAGACAGAGGAGGAGAGATAGAGGGAGAGAGGGAGAGATGGAGAGAGAGAGAGGTGGAGAGAGGTGGAGGGAGGTGGAGAGATGGAGGGAGATAGGGATAGATGGAGGGGAGATGGAGAGGTGGAGAGAGAGAGAGAGAGAGAGAGATATGTGGAGAGAGAGAGAGAGGTGGAGAGATGTGGAGAGAGAGGTGGAGAGATGGAGGGAGAGATGGAGAGGTAGGGAGATAGAGAGGGAAATGGGAAGGGATGACAGGAGATGAGAGATGATGGGGGGGTGGAGAGGTGGAGAGAGTTAGAGAGACAGGGAGGGATAGGGAGAGATAGGCAGAGATAAGGAGACGAAGAAGAAAGAGATGACATGAGATGGAGAGATAGAGAGGCAGGGGGGAGATGGAGAGAGATGGACAGATGGAGAAACGGGAGATAGATGAAAGAAAGGGAGAGATGGAGGGAGAGAGATAGGGAGAGATGGAGAGGGGTATAGGGGAAGATAAGTAGACAAGGAATGAAATGCAGAATGTGAGAGGGCAGGAGGAGGTGGAGAGATGTAGAAAGGAACAGAGTTAGAAAACGTGTGCTGAAAACACAGAAGACTGACACGGAGTAGTAGAAAACACTCCAATCACCATTCATAATGACAACCATTGAAGAGAAATGACACAAAATCCATTGAGTTTGCAAGTTCAGAGCGAGCAAATATCATGACATAACAGGATAAATACAGTATCAAATATTGTACGTAAGTGGGACACTGTTTGGCCAGATGCAGTAGCTGCAGACTTCCACAATCCACAGCGTGCTACTCTAGAGTGGAAACATTAAAGACGGGTATATGCGCTAAATAGTCAGTCAAAAAAAGAACAAAAAAAAGAAATCAAAGAGAGATAGGCCTAGAGAAAGGAGCAAAAATAGTGAGAACAGTGAGAAAGAACAGTGCAAAGATACAAGAGAGCAAGAAAGGAAGATAGAGACATATGGGGGAGAGATGGGGCCTTCTATGGATGGAGAGATATTGAGTGCGTTACAATATGCGACCTTGCCTCCTCCACTTGTGCTTGTTTCCTCGTACCAGGAAGTAATATGTCATGATGACATCACTGACAACAGCATTATATTTCAATATCTTGCAAAAGCTCAATTGTAAAGTCTTTTTCTCATTTGCAATTGGGATGGTGAATGAACAAGGCCGACAGGCGGACAACAGATGCGTCCCTCTATGCCAGTTCCAACCTTTTTTCCCCCCATAACGCCCCGCTGGCCTCCTCCTAACCCGTCAATGCCCACCCCCCTCTGAGGATGTGCTTTTTGTTTATTGGTCATAGCCTATTGCCCATGGAAACTCCAAATAATGTGGCAGGCAGTGAAATGACGAGACAAAGCTTTATATTTTGCAGTTTAGACTATAATAAGGTCATCATGCTTGGATTTGGAAAAGAAGCATCTAATTTCAAATTTCACATAGATCAAGTGGCTACATTACAAATTACCAGATATTATTAGTACTAGGTTATTTATCAACCTTTAGTAGGCTATCACGCCATTTCAGCGTCATGTGCATGTGGGAAAGAAACTAAACATCGTCAAATAGCCTAATAAATAAATAAAACCGTTTGGGTGAATCATGTGCTATTGGTTCACCCTTTGGATGCATTGTGCGCTTAATTTTCAATGCCAGCTTTTTACCGTCAAGGCACAAAGCAGTGAGCTTCAGTGGCAGAGTTTACCAAATTCATACGACTGCAAACCAATTACGAAGCAAAAGACGCGTTCTGTCCCGTGCTCTCTCTGAGCGCAAGGGAAAGCACCTGTGGGGTACACGCTTCTGCCAGCAGAAAACGACTCTCCCTTGCAATATGCCCGAGAACATCAGTAACACAGCGTATGTGAAATGCAAATGGCCCATCTGTCTACTTGTAGTTCGAGAACACTGACTACTCACTGAAACGTAGGCTAGTGGCAGAATGTTTGCAAACTCACGTTTAGAGGAAGAGCTGTAGCGCTGCTGGTCGCCTGTCAACTTATTACGGTTCCATGTCGTGGAGCGTTATGCAATGCAAACGCCCCTCTATCCGAGCACAAACATCTGTGTGAAATACTGCCTGCCGACTTCTAAATCGTTAATTTCCATTCTGATGAACCAAAATAGCTGCACAACGCGACACTATCAGCCGAAGTGTAGGCCTATCACAAGACCGTGAACATGAAGTGACACTCACAGTGGTGTTGGTGTGCTGTGGAGAAGGAACGACGTTGCCTTCCACTGTCCAAACGAAAAACAATGCCGACAATTGAATGCACCCCTCAGTTGTCTCACAATGCAATCAGCTTAGCCTTGCCGGTTTGGTAACATATCGTATACGTTTTGACACGCATTCGCTCCAGGCCAAAATGCCTCTCTGCCTCCGCCTTGTGGACACAGGAAGGAACAATTGAAGGAATGCGTTTCAGACAGCGTTTCAGACAAGACAGCGTTTCAGACAAGGAATGCGTTTCAGACGGACGGACGGACGGACAGCGGACGGACAGACCCTCTTATAGAGATGCTGGGACGCATCTAAAAACAGTCCCTCAAAAGTTGTTGTGGCGAGGCTGACAGCTGGGAAACTTTATCGTTTTCTCCACGGAGGAGGGGCCAGGAGGCGGGGTGAGGAAACAAGCACAAGTGGAGGAGGCAACGCCGCATATTGTAACGCACTCATTGATGGTGAAGGTATAGGGCTATCTCTGCTGATATAACTGGCCATTCGTCATGGTAATAAA
>NC_085865.1:7639361-7646861 GCF_034702125.1 Engraulis encrasicolus | reverse complement strand
ATCTGCCATGTCGCTACTGTCATTTCAAAGTGGTCCTCGCTCTAACAAAGTTTGAGAAACACTGTGCTGGAGCCAGGGCCAGGTTAAGACGGCGCTGATGCCCCGATGCCCCGCAGAAGGCAACGGCAAAAATGATGATCATAATCTTTTGGTACTAAATTGTAGCCCACTAAATTTTAGGAAAAGTCACCAAGTTTCGTAGTCATAGCTTAAGTCAGTAAGGAATTATACAACATCAAAATCAAAGTTGATGCGGGCACTTTTACACCCCCCCTCCCCCCCCCACCCCCCGTCTGGATAGGGCTGACGGCCCTGAATCCCCGATGCCCGAGGCTACAGGTTGCTGTGGGGCCCCTCAGAAGGCAAATTTCGGGACAAATTTACATAGACAGTGTCATAATTATGAACTAGGAGTTAAGGATAACTAATCTACCAACTGTACTCAATATGACACATTAATTTTTCAATATTGCATCCTGTCATAATTCCACAATTTTTGACTTTTGGCCTTCCAGGGGCCCCCTGGCAGGTGGGGGCCCCTAGGCTGCAGCCATATCTAGCCTGTGAGGGCCCTAGGCTGCAGCCATATCTAGCCTGTGGGGCCCCTAGGCTGCAGCCATATCTAGCCTGTGGGGCCCCTAGGCTGCAGCCATATCCTGCCTGTGGGGCCCCTAGGCTGCAGCCGTATCTAGCCTGTGTGTTAATCCGGCCCTGACCAGAGCTGTATAGTATATATGTACTAATATTCCCACGTGTGCGAGTTGGCTATGTGTTTCAACCCTTTCGTAATATCCGGTATCCGGTTCCGGATCCAGCAGGTTCTTAAGCAGTGGATCCGGTATCCGGCAGGATCCTAAAACTTAGGATCCGGTGCATCTCTACTAATATTCCCTTCTTACATCAACCAAGAAACTGATGAAATTCCACAGATAAGATATGAAATGTCTTTCAAGCTGAAAGGAGAAGTCCAGTTGCTTACAACCAGGCAATGGATTGCATGGGCCTGGGTGAATGAGAATCTTCAAAGTCTTGAATGACCCAAGCTAAGGGCGCGATCACACAGAAAGGTGAAAGAAAAATGAAAGCCCATTGGGAAACTCCAACTCCCATTGTCATTGTGACACAGCACTCCACAGCACACAAGTGAACACTGCACACTGCACACAACGAAATTGCATGTATGCCTCACCCGTGCAAGGGGGCAGTCCTCAGTGGCGCCCCATGGGGAGCAGTGCGGTGGGATGGTACCATGCTCAGGGTACCTCAGTCATGGAGGAGGATGGGGGAGAGCACTGGTTGATTACTCCCCCCACCAACCTGGCGGGTCGGGAGTCGAACCGGCAACCTCTGGGATGCAAGTCTGACGCCCTAACCGCTCACCCATGACTGCCCCGAACGCGGATTTTACAGTAGGAGGCGGATGTGTTCTACTGTCTGCCAATGGAAATGAGCGGATTGCGCGTCTAATGTCAGCGCAAGGCGGATTGCGGATTCTCCACCTCTCCGCGCCAGGCGCATCGAGTCGAAAAAAGTTCAACTCAAGGCGGAAAATCCGCGGCGGATTTCCAGATGTTCGATAGGAGACCGTTATCAATATTCATATCAGATTCACTATCCGACGTTAGGAGAGCATAGATGAATGGACAAAGCATTTTGTGCACGTTTTCACAGCATTTAATGACACAACAGCACCGATTAGGCTACGTTGCGAGTGACAGTTCAGCCGTTACGTTGCCTGGTCACATGGTCACATTCGAATGGGCAGTGGATCCACGCTCGGTGTGATCACTTCAGATAAATCAGCTGGTCGTGCATCGTGGATTGTAGGCAGAAACCCTCGTCCTATGTGATCACGGCCTAATAGAGCAGCTCAGGCAGGAAGAAAAACAGAGTATATTAAGTCAAATGGACAGCATTATCGAGCACCTCAAGGCCAAACGGTGTCCATTATTGCCCACAAGGTCAAGCGGCGTTTGTTATCGCCCACCACAAGGTCAAACTCATCCCTGCCCAAACTGGCCTGGAGACAGCAGGCATACAATACATCTGCCAGAGACGACCACAGCTGCCTGCCAGGGGTGAGCTGAAGCCTCTACTCCTCCACCCTCCCCTGCACCCTTTCTCTCCATCCCTACCTCTCTCTCTCTCTCTCTCTCTCTCTCTCTCTCTCTCTCTCTGTCTCTCCATCCCTCTCTCTTTCTCTCCATCCCTACCTCTCTCTTTATCTTTCTCTCTCTCTCTCTCCCTCCTGCTCTCCCCCCCTCTCTCTCTCTCTCTCTCTCTCTCTCTCTCTCTCTGCATCTCTCCCCCTCTCTCTCTCTATTACTCCTCCCCCCCTCTCTCTATTCCCTCTCGCTCCCCCCCCTCTCTCTCTCTCTCTCTCTCTCTCTCTCTCTCTCTCTCTGCTGACCACAAACAGGGTAAGCTGAAGCCTCATACACAGCTGAAAGGAGAACAGTGTGATAATGTGACCCCTGCTCTCTAGACCCCGCCCACCCCCCACCGTCTTGCTCTCCATCCCCATCTATGTCTCTTGCTGTTTCTCTCTCTCTCTCTCTCTCTCTCTCTCTCTCTCTCTCTCTCTCTCTCTCTCTCTCTCTCCCTACCCCCTTTCTCCCTCTCTCTCTCTCTCTCTCTCTCTCTCTCTCTCTCTCTCTCTCTCTCTCTCTCCCCCCCTACCCCCTCTCTCCCTCCTGCTCTCCCTCTCTTGCTCTCTCTCTCTCTACCTCTCTCTACCTCTCTACCTTTCTCTCTTTCCCCCTCTTTTTCCTTTTTTTAATGTACATAGCGCATCTCTTTCACCCTCTCTCTCTCTCGCTCTACTACCCTGCACCACCTTCCTCTCTCCACAACCCTTCTTTAACACTCTGTCCATCTTGCTCTCCTTCAAACACGCACCGGCCTGCATAAATAAACATGCAACATTAAACTGCTATATATCTTTCTCTCTCTCTCTCTCTCTCTCTCTCTCTCTCTCTCTCTCTCTCTCTCTCTCTCTCTCTCTCTCTCCTCTCTCTCTCTCTCTCTCTCTCTCACTCTCTCTCTCTCTCACACACACACACAACCCCCCACACACACACACACACACACACACACACACACACACACACACACACACACACACACACACACACACAAACACACACACCATCCGCACCACTACCACCACCATCACCTCCTCCACACACATTTGCAAGTACGTACGTCAGCAGGTAACAAATCAAGTCAGTCCCATATGGACAGCTTCCCCATAAGGACAGCTTCCCCTTGAGCGGGGCTAAATTTACACACCCTCACAGACTAATTAATGCGCAAATCACTGATAAAAATGCTGCTGTCCAGATATGCCCCCTGAAACACCTGCATTTGCTAATAAAACACCAAAAATAGCGATGTCCAGATACGTAGTACATGCCCTTACATACCCTCCAGCTTGGTCATCGGATTTTTTCTTAAAGGGACACTGTGTGAGATTTTTTGTTGTTTATTTCCAGAATTCATGCTGCCCATTCACTTATGTTATCTTTTTCATGAATACTTACCACCACCATCAAATTCTAAGTATTCATTGACTTTCATTCATTGTTTCATTCATTCATTCATTCATTCATTCATTCATTCATTCATTCATTCATTCATTCATTCAAATATTCATTGACTAAGTATTCATCACTGAAAAAATTGCACTTTTCATACATGAAAAGGGGGATCTTCTCCATGGTCCGCCATTTTGAATTTTTAAAAAATAGCCATTTTTAGCGGCAAAAATTACTCTACTTGGACCATACTAGGAAATATGTGTTTATTACTCAGCAAACTTTCATGTAAAGATCAAATTTGGCAATAGGCAGCCGAGTTTCAATAAGCAGCATAGTTGCAGTACCCTTTTTGACCATTTCCTGCACAGTGTCCCTTTAATGAAATACCAAAAATAGGGTTGTCCAGATACAGTGCTGATTCAAAGTATGTGAACCTTCCAGACACGGTCACTGTTTTTGAAAAAAAAGAACAAAAAAAACAAACATTAAAGGAACTTCATTTAACAGACCTGTAAATCCTAATTTGAAAAGCACACTTTTACAAATACTACATACGCAAAAAAGAGATATTTAGTTGAACAAATGTGGATTATCATCTGGTTATGGGGATGTCTGCCCTCTACCCCTTGCAGAACTCTCCTGTATTTGTAAAGTGTGCTTTAATTAAACTAAGGGGTGTAACGCTCTCAACTTAAACAAAGTGAAACGGCAAACCCGACACTGAAGAAGGTTAACCCCGAAACGTCCGACAGGCAATAAACCACAAAACTTGGAGCGCTGTCCTGCTCTTTATGTAAAGTGTGCTTTAGAAATTAGGAATTGGATGCCTGGTGAAATAAGCTTCTTTTGATACCGAAGAACAAAAATACAAACGTTGCAAACACAAATACAAAAGTTTTATACAAAAAAACAGTGGCCATGTCTGGAAGGGTCATATACTCTCACGCATCACTGTATGTGCCCTAATGCCGCGATCACACCGCCGGCGTTGAACGCGTGGAAAGATGGGGAAGTAATTGACTTTTTATGGGAGAGCAGGAGGCAGAAGCGTTAAAAGCCGCAAGTCAAAAGCGTCAAAAGCCGAGGGCGTCAAAAGTTGAACTTCATCTAAAAATATGTAATGAGCTCGGCAGCGGCAGGCGGCAGCCAATGGAATGTTCACATTTTCCTAAACACGAGCTTCGGTTGGTCGAGCTTCTTGGTCGCACGCTTCAGGTTGAATCGTTCGCCGCATTCAACGCCCCTGACAAGTGCTTTCCAGGCAGGAGTCAGCAGCGTTGTGGCTCTTTCAACGCTGGCGGTGTGACCGCGCGGTTATGTGTCCTTTCACTTGGCATTCGCTGATGGTGTCGTACCCTTATGCATAATCTCACTTGGTCACTTACACTGTGCTTAATCCTTTCATTTCATTCAACTGTTATGTAGCCTGCGTTAGTTCTGCCAGGAAGATTCAGGTCACCTGTGCATTTCGCAGAGCCAATCAGCGGCTGCCATTTCCTTTATAGCTATGTGTCTAACTCTCCTTTCTTGCTGGCCTTGGCATGGCTGGTCGGAAATCTCCTCCTCCATCCCCACCACCACCAGTTGGGCCCAGTCTTCCTGTCCGGGGGGTTAAAGGTCCAGTTCCTGCTGCACGGCTACGGCAGGCTCTACTTGATCCGCCACCGCAAGACCCGGGCTGATGATTGGACCTACGCCAAATACTGTCTACTTATGCCAATTCCATTGTCAACTATGTTAACATTAAATCGTTAAATACGAATTCCTCTCTCTGAGTCTTAATGGCAGAACTCTCCTGTATTTGTAAAGTGTGCTTTAGAAATTAGCATTTGGATGCCTGGTGAAATAAGCTTCTTTTGATACCGAAGAACAAAAATACAAACGTTGCAAACACAAATACAAAAGTTTTATACAAAAAAACAGTGGCCATGTCTGGAAGGGTCATATACTCTCACGCATCACTGTATGTGCCCTAATGCCGCGATCACACCGCCGGCGTTGAACGCGTGGAAAGATGCGGAAGTAATTGACGTTGTATGGGAGAGCAGGCGGCAGAAGCGTGTGTGTGTGTGTGTGTGTGTGTGTGTGTGTGTGCACGTGTGTGTGTGTGTATGTGTGTGTGCGTCTGTGTGTGTACGTCTGTGTGTGTGTGTGTGTGTGTGTGTGTGTGTGTGTGTGTGTGTGTGTGTGTGTGTGTGTGTGTGTGTGTGTGTGTGTGTGTGCGTGTGCGTGTCTGTGTGTGTGTGTCTGTTCGTCTGTGTGTGTGTGTGTGTGTGTGTGTGTGTGTGTGTGTGTGTGTATCTGTATTCCCCTACCAATAGGCATGCCGATGCCGTAGCCCTTGGTGTCCAGCAGGCCTCCTATCTGCGTCAGGTTGCAGTTGCGCTGCCGGTAGTACTCGTTCATGGTGCTCTCCAGCAGGTAGGCGTAGTTGGAGTTCAGCACCCGGGCGATGCCCTCCTCCGTGCTCTTCACAAACACGCTGGGCTGCTTGGAGTGCATGAAGTTCCACATGCGCTGGTACGTCTGGTAGCGCGAGTTCTGCAGGGTGAGGAAAAGAAAACGGAAGACAAATAAATGTGATAAATGTTAGTGAAGAAAAAAAAGGTTTGCACACTACACACACACACACGCTCACGCACACGCACGCACACACACATACACACGCACACGCTCGCACACACACACACACACACACACACACACACACACACACACACACACACACACACACACACACACACACACACACACACACACACACACACACACACACACACGTACACACACAGATAAACGTGCATATGCACATTCCATATGCGCTGGTACGTCTGGAAGCGGGAGTTCTGGAGGGTGAATAACAGAAGTGCAAGTAGGAAGAGATCAACCAAAAATACTGAATCAGAACAAGATATCGCAAAACACGTCCACTCAATGCAAAAGCGTGTGCTCAAGTTGGGTCTCCTAAGGGGGCGTTGTTCTCTGCTTCTTCTTCTCTTTTTGAGGTGTTTGCGCAAGATGTCCGCTACCGCCATCTACAGCGCTAAAGGGACTTCATTTATTCTCAACCTCAGGACTCCGAAGGTCTCCTAACCGAAGGTCTCCTAAAGGGGCGTTCACCCGACATAAAGTGGAGACCGGAAAAGAAACAAAATGGTGCTTCTTGTTAGATCCACCTTCTTTGGATAAACCTTTCCACATACAGTAGGCCTACCCTTGCTGAACTACTGAAATATGCACAACTGCACGACTAGACCAGGCGCGATGCGATTCAAGCGACAGAGCGATACGCGCGATTGAAGAGACTACAGTATGTCCGTTACAAGCAGAAGGCAAAGCATTCAAACATTCCCATTGGCTGTGGTCACTGACCTCTCTACAGTCATTGGCGTTCGTGGCTTGACACCAAACCGCGTCATAGAAAGTTGAAAGGATTTCAACTTCAAACTGTCGCGCTCATCGCGCAAATCGCTCTAGCCCCTTAAGACACGACTTTATAAATGTGTTGTCACCAGTATAGTAATGAACAAGTCGTGGTGCATTACTAAAAGGCCTGTGTTGTGTCATAGTATTGTAGTGCTATGGTAGTTACATTTCAATGACTATTACAGCGTGCCACTGGAGGTACGGCGCGCATTAAGGGGCTACTCTCCAGAATCGCCTTTGTCTCGCGACTCAATACAAAGTCAATTACTTCCGTCGCTCACCTCGCTCTTGTCGTGGTAGGTGTATTTGTGCGGTAAAGCACCAGACTGGGTTGCTTAGAGCAGTGGTTCTCAACTGGAACAGTCTTGGGACCCACCATTTTCCACTCTCATTCGGTCGCGACCCAATTTTTTTAGCGTTCAAGTCAATGCAATGCAATTCTCAAAATGTAACCAAGACTCGAATGACTGGTTGCACGCTATCTATCTCGCATAAACATTCAGATTGTATCTATGACGACAGATGACACGGAGTT
>NC_085865.1:7589361-7614361 GCF_034702125.1 Engraulis encrasicolus | reverse complement strand
GAAATTGACATTTTTGTATTGGGCAGTCCATTGAAATGCATTGCAAAATGTATTTTTATAGAGGTTTAAAAGTATGTTCTCAAAACATTTGAATGGCAAGAATTCACACATAGATGATAGGACTTCTTAACAGTCAATTCCAATATTAAAATGCAAAAAGTCAAAAATGGTGGATATACCTTTTTTGGAAAAAAAACTCTTCAATTGTACTGTGTGGGAAGGATCAGCATGGTCCCTATACTGTACTAGCCATGGTCAGGATCGGCAGGCTAACTTGTAAAAAACAAAACAAAAAAAACAATCTGCTGCTGCGAATGGTAGAATGGTCCGGAAATTGATGGCCTGGTCTACAATAGAGGCCCTGGAGAGAGGATAGATGCTTTGGGTCACCATGGCAGCCAAATGGGATACATGCCAGATTGGTTGCCTGGTGCTTGAGTGATGGAGAGTGATTGGATTGCCATGGCAGTCTGATGCAAGAGAAATGGGGCCTGGTCACTATCAGGCCTGTTGACAGGGGGCGCAAATGGGTCCATTGTCCTGGGCCCAGGGAGAGAGGGGGACAATATACAGTACAGGCAGAGAGAGTAGAGAGAGAGAGAGGTTCCATTGGCCCATTGTTTCCGGGTTCTATTATTGCAAGGGGTTTAGGGGGGGGGGGAATCCCCCTTTAGGCAGACCTAGGCAGACCTAAGGACTGTTCTATTCAATGCTAGAGTATTATGCCAAAAGAGGAGGGATCGTCTGCAATCGCCCAATTCAGAACAATATCTCTTCTAAGTGTGGAGTGCAAGATCTTCTTCTCCGTTCTGGCAAAAAGGATCACCTCCTACATGACGCAGAATCACTACATCAATACGTCTATCCAGAAAGGTGGTATCCCAGGCTTTTCAGGCTGCCTAGAACACACCTCAATGATCAGCCAGTTGATCCAGGAAGCGAAGAAGAAGAAAAGCGACCTGACAGTGGTGTGGCTAGACCTTGCTAACGCGTACGGGTCAATGCCTCACAATCTCATCCAGGAGGGGCTCAACCACTACTACATCCCAGCGTCAATACAAGACCTGATCTCTGGCTACCTCACCGGGTTCAGACTGAGATTTACATCTGCACTCTTCACTACCAACTGGCTAGACCTCCAGAAGGGAATTCCAACAGGATGTACCATCTCCCCCATCTTATTCATCATGGGAATGAACCTGTTGATATCCTCAGCCGAGGGCGTAACCCGGGGCCCAACGCTGGACTCTGGAATAGTCCAACCAGTGCTGAGAGCATTCATGGACGACATCACGGTAACAACCGTGACCCACGTCCAAGCAAGGTGGGTGCTGGAGACGCTGGGAAGTGTAGCCTCCTGGGCTGGGATGCTGTTTAAAGACAGAAAATCCAGGCTCATGGTCATCAAAAAGGGCAGAGTGACCAGCAAGTTCAGCCTTCAAGTCCAAGGTGAGCCCATCCCATCCATTGAAGGCAACCCAATAAAGTGCCTGGGGAAGTGGTTCAACGCATCACTGTCGGACGGAGCAAATGTTGCAGAGGCAGTAAGGCAGACTGAGGAATGGCTGAGGAAAATCGAGAAATCTCTTCTCCCGGGCAAATTCAAGACCTGGCTGTACCAGCATGGACTCTTGCCCAGGCTCCTCTGGCTCCTCACTGTCTATGACTTCCCCATGTCATCGGTCGAGGCCATTGAGAGGAAAACCAGCAAGCACTTACGGAGATGGCTTGGCATCCCCCCAAGTTTCTCCTCAGTGGGCCTCTACATCAGGTCTGGCCAACTGCAACTCCCCTTGTCATCGGTGGTCGAGGAGTTTAAAGTGGCAAAGTGCAGAGCCCTCCTTAGCCTGAGGGATTCCAGGGATGACCTGGTAAACCAAGCAGGCGTCACAACCAGGTCGGGGCGTAAGTGGGCTGCCAACACAGCTGTGGAGCAGGCAGTGAGCTCTCTACAGTTGCGAGACATAGTTGGCAACCAATGTGTCCACAGACAAGGCCTTGGCTCTGGCCACTTCCAAACATGGGGAAAGGCAGACTCAAAGACCAGACGGGGGATGGTGCAGGCAGAGGTGCGAAGCAGGGAAGAGGAGAAGCGTATGGCCAGGGCAGTCGAACAAGGCTCCCAGGGTGCCTGGACAAAATGGGATTTGCCCAGGCGCAAGATCACCTGGAGAGACCTGTGGCGTCTGGAGCCATACAGAATCTCCTTCCTCCTGAGGTCTGTCTACAACACCCTCCCTTCACCAGTGCATCTGCACTTGTGGGGGCTGAGAGAGGATCCACTCTGCAAGCTGTGCAAGCAGAAAGGGACGCTGGCGCACATACTGTCTGGGTGCAGAACAGCCCTAACCCAAGGTCGGTATAGGTGGCGCCATGATAAAGTTCTGCATTCCCTGGCTGACACCATCGAGCGTGAGAGAGTGAAGAAGAGACCAACCAGCACAGCCCCAGAGAGAACGATCACCTTCCTTAGGGAGGGATCTAAGCCGAGACTGACCACTGGGAGGACGAGGGCGAACATCCTTCACACCGCAAGCTCCTGGGAGATGAGGGTGGACCTTGGGAGGAAACTGCAATTTCCGGACGTGGTTCAAACAACCCTCCGCCCAGACATAGTGCTGTGGTCTGCTAAGGACCAGAAAATCATCTTGGTGGAGCTCACAGTGCCATGGGAGGAGGGTTGTGATGAGGCACATGAAAGGAAAGCCACAAAATACCAGCAGCTAGCCCAGGACTGCAGAGACAAGGGCTGGCAGACGTGGGTGTTCCCTGTCGAGGTCGGGTGTCGGGGATTTCCAGCAAGGTCAGCATGGCACTTCCTTTCAGCGATAGGCCTGGATGAGCGTAGCAAGAAGCTTGCAACACGGAGGATGGGGGAAGAGGCGGAACGAGCCTCTTGTTGGCTATGGAGCAGGAGAGAGGAGGAATGCTGGAAGCCAGGAGCAGATGGGCAGTGAGCTGGCCACTCACTGTTGGGCCCACCAACTTGAGGGTGTTATGGTTCAGGGCCGAAACACCCAGAGATAGTTGGACACCATCTGACGACATCTGCTCCTGGCCAAAGGCAACAGCTACCTAATAAGGTAGCTGAGGAAGGCACCACTAGGTGTATATAGCAAGTACGCCCCTTTAGGCAGACCGGAACCTGGTCATGTTAGGTGCCCATAGCAACCTATTACATTGGCATATCTCTATATACTTAAAGAATCTCTGGTACAGGTCCTCAGAACATTGTATGCATTCAGTGCGGGGGGCCTTTTAAATGGCTTGTTAGACAGGGAAACCGACAGGGGGAGACAAAGGGGTCAGTTGTCTCGGGTCCAGGAAGAGAGAGGGGCCCCAAAATTGGGTTCTCATTCAGGGCCGCTTACAGCTTTAGCTGGGCCCAGGACAAAGACATCAGGACAAAGACATCTGACTGGGCCCCAAATCCAATATATACAATGTAATGAGCATCCAATTCTGGGCCCCCTCTGTCCGTGGGCCCAGCACAAGTGACCCCTTTGTCGTTCCCCGCAACCCCCCCGAAGCCTTCCCTGCCTCATGACATTATACTGCCCTACAAAGCAAAAAGGCAGTAACTGCATTGCTGTTTGAAATGAGTTACTATGACTTTAATGCCATATACATCAAAGTCTAAAGTTAAATAAAATGATTGATCTTCAAAAAAATTGGTAATATAAAGTAACAAAACTGTCACGTGCCAATAATCTCCCAAAAACACTTCAACCAGATTGCAGTACCATTTTAAAGTCAACTGACTCAGTTTTGAGCTCTGCGCAGTTACTGCCCTTTTGCTTTGTAGGGCAGTATAGGTATTGGAGGGGGGGGGGGGGGCTTTCAGATTATTCTGTCCTGGGCCCAGTGAGAGAGGCAGAGACACTGCAGCAGAATGTAAGGGTTAAAAGATTAAGGGTCTAGCACTGCCACTTAGCCTTTAATCTAACTCAGTCTTCTTTAATTTATCACACGTCTAGCACAGAACAAGCTTAAACCCGACTGGAACAAAATCCAGATTCAGACAAAGGAGGAAGAAAGACAAGAGTGAAAGGAGGGGGTTAGGAGGGGAGGGGAGGTGGTGAAAAAAGACAGGATGGAGAGAGAGAGAGAGAGAGAGAGAGAGAGAGAGAGAGAGAGAGAGAGAGAGAGAGAGAGAGATGGAGAGAGATAAAGAGAGAGAGTGAAAGAAAGAAAGAGAGAGTGAGACACACACACACACACACACACACACACACACACACACACACACACACAGTGTCCATTATCATCCTAATGATGCCTCCACAGCTGATCGATACTTCTTGCTGCCCGAGGTTAGAAACCCGCCACAGCTTTATGTCAGGGATACTTTTCTTTCTTCAGCCCCGATCTCCTCCTCAGTGATAGATAAGCTTTCTCATGCTTAAGTAGCTGCTTAAACAGAGGCCACGGGACGGGCAAATTTTGGAAATAAAAACGATTTGTTGATTCTGCACGCCGCGCCGCGCTGCGCCGGGCTGGGCCGGGACGGGCCGCGCCTCCTTGGCGATCAGATAAATAAATCAGGTTAATGCATCTCGGCCCCTCTAGTCTGTATACGTGATGTTTGCGATTCAGGCGCTTCAGTGATCCAATGAAGTGTAATGCCATACGCTCAGGCTCAGCCTTATCACCTGCGTAGCCACAGGCATCCTAATGGCAGACAGGAGTGGAGCTATAGGAGGGGCACAGGCATCCTAATGGCAGACAGGAGTGGAGCTATAGGGGGGGGGGCACAGGCATCCTAATGGCAGACAGGAGTGGAGCTATAGGAGGGGCACAGGCATCCTAATAGCAGACAGGAGTGGAGCTATAAGGGGGGGGCACAGGCATCCTAATGGCAGACAGGAGTGGAGCTATAAGGGGGGGGGGCACAGGCATCCTCATGGCAGACAGGAGTGGAGCTATAGGGGGGGGCACAGGCATCCTAATGGCAGACAGGAGTGGAGCTATAGGGGGGGGGGGGGGGGTGGGGGGGGGGGCACAGGCATCCTAATAGCAGACAGGAGTGGAGCTATAAGGGGGGGGGGCACAGGCATCCTAATGGCAGACAGGAGTGGAGCTATAGGGGGGGCACAGGCATCCTAATGGCAGACAGGAGTGGAGCTATAGGGGGGGCACAGGCATCCTAATGGCAGACAGGAGTGGAGCTATGGGGGGGGGGGGGCACAGGCATCCTAATGGCAGACAGGAGTGGAGCTATGGGGGGGGGGGGGCACAGGCATCCTAATGGCAGACAGGAGTGGAGCTATAGGGGGGGGGGGGGGGGGCACAGGCATCCTAATGGCAGACAGGAGTGGAGCTATAGGGGGGGGGCACAGGCATCCTAATAGCAGACAGGAGTGGAGCTATAGGGGGGGGGCACAGGCATCCTAATGGCAGACAGGAGTGGAGCTAAAGGGGGGGGCACAGGCATCATAATGGCAGACAAGAGTGGAGCTAAAGGGGGGGGGCACAGGCATCCTAATGGCAGACAGGAGTGGAGCTATAGGGGGGGGGGGGGCACAGGCATCCTAATGGCAGACAGGAGTGGAGCTATAGGGGGGGGGCACAGGCATCCTAATAGCAGACAGGAGTGGAGCTATAAGGGGGGGGCACAGGCATCCTAATGGCAGACAGGAGTGGAGCTATGGGGGGGGGGCGGCACAGGCATCCTAATGGCAGACAGGAGTGGAGCTATAGGAGGGGCACAGGCATCCTAATAGCAGACAGGAGTGGAGCTATGGGGGGGGGGCGGCACAGGCATCCTAATGGCAGACGAGCTATAGGGGGGGCACAGGCATCCTAATAGCAGACAGGAGTGGAGCTATAGGGGGGGCACAGGCATCCTAATGGCAGGAGTGGAGCTATAGGGTGGGGGCAAGCAGGGCATTTGCTAGGGATGCACCAATACACATGTTTTCACTTCCGATCCGATCCCGATAGCTAAATTTGGATATCTGCCGATACCGATTCTACTCCGATCCAATACCAAAATCACATAATTGCATGGGTTTCAACTTGAGGTAATAGGCCCAAGCAGACTATTTGGTCAGAAAAGGGAGTCAGAAGAACAGGAAACCAATTAATAAGCAAAAAGTAACAAGTAAAAAAGTAACAATCCCATCCTGAAAACGAATATGACAAGTGTTATGATCTCAAATGAACATTGCACCTGACTCAATGTATGCATCAGAAAAATTCCGATATTTTGGGAAAATTCCGATCCGATCCGATGTTGATATCTGAACCCGATACCGATTCATACACCGATACCGATATCCCATCCCTAGCATTTGTCCCAGGGCCAAGGGTACTCCTGTATTGGTGGTGGGGGCCCTAATGCGACTTTGGCAGGGCGTATGGGGGACCATATCAGTGTCTTGTCTTGGGGCCCTGTGTGAAATTGTTCCGCCACAGATGGCAGATATCCAGCCAGAAAAAGCCTAAAGCCATGCCAGTCATGACACACAGGAGAGGAGGGGAGAGAGGCGACAGAGAGAGAGGCGGGGAGAGTGGCAGAGGCATAAACAAGATCTCTGTCTTGTGAATAAATCAAAACACTACATATGGATTTTTATGTTTCCCTGTCGGCCTGAAAACACCTTGAGCTATCCATAAACTAGGCCTGTTTAATAACTATATACCACCAGCCTTGACACCAAGAAGTGTGAGGGGATTGTATTGCAGAGACATTGAGTCATTTATTTGTGTCTTCAATTAATTATCTTTGTGTTTAAATCAAAATATGGATTTATACGTTTCTCTGACAGTCCGAAAACGCCTTGATCTACCCATGAACTATTATCTAACTCAGGAGTTCTCAACATTTTCCAACCTGGGGCCCACCTGAAATTTTAACAAATGTTCGGGGCCTGATCTGTGACCCGATAAACAATAAAACTCAAATGAATCAACGGCAACACACACAAAAATGTTATTTTGATTTTTAGAAAACGATTTCAAGGCCCATATGGAATACCTTCAGGGCCCACCAGTGGGCCCCGGCCCACAGCTTGAGAATCGCTGAAAACACTCTCTGACAGTTGTCTAATTATTCAATTATTAGCCTCTGTTGCATGTGAGGCTTTTCACACTAGGACTGTAGAAGCAATCTCCATTAGTGATACTTAAGCAATCTCCATTGGTGATACAAAGTGATACTGTCCCATTTTTGGAAATAAGCTTATTTTACACCTCCCCTAGAGTTAAATAGTAGGCTTTTACCATGAAAAGGTAAAAAACAAAATATGAGAGACAATGGGTCGAAACGCGTAGGCATGTAGCCAGTATTTAATAAAGGCTTTTTAAACTTTAGTAAGGAGTGCCTCAAATAGTGTTTTTTTTATCTTTTCATGGAAGTTTGGACGCCCAAGTTCTTTTTGATGAGCACCCTTTTTTACTAACTGGATACAGGACCCAGTGAAGCATTCCCTTTTCTCTTTTTTATAGGCTTTTACCGTTCTCCTGTACTTCCAACCGTTTTCTAGCTATGGCAGTGCAAATTTTACCTCCAAGCTAACAGTTAATATTGAGTCCTAAGAGACCGGTTAGCCGCGAGCTGGTATCATAGGACTCAATGTTAACTGCTAGCATGGGGGTAAAACTTGCACAGCCATACCCAGAAAACGGTTGAAAGTACAGGAGAACGGTAAAACCCTATTATTTAACTCTAGGGGAGGTGTAAAATAAGCTTATTTCCAAAAATGGGACAGTATCACTTTAAGCCTCATTGACACCTCAGCTCTTCGCGAGGGATGACAGGCTAAAGGTCAGATTAGACTTCAGCAACTGCGAGCGTGAAAAGTCGCGTGGGAGTGGCCACGAACCAATTTTGTATTCATGCATCTGCGAGCTCTGCGAGGTCCGAGGTCTCGTTGCCAGCCACATTTGAAATTGCGCGATTAGGCTACTTTCACTACATTGTAAGCACTGCGGTCATTATTAAGCAATGTTGCTTTCTATCCCGGTTAGCTAGGTATTTTCACACAAATTGCAAAGGCAATGCAGTGGTATCATTATTTGACATACCCAGTCTGTTTTCACGAGCAGAAAATGCAAGCATGTAAAGACAGTTGATTCTGCCGATGTGTGTTTACATTCGGTGGAGGAACGGTAGTAAAACCGCAGGCATTGTGCCACGAGTGTTCAACTGATGCATTGTTTGTTACTTAGCTTAGCTTCGTGTATTTACACACATTTATACAAGGCATTAATAAAGTTTTTAACAGAATACAGCTCTGCTCTCGCAAACTACTGGCATTGCGCTGCCACAAGAACAGAACAAGGAAGTAGCGAGACGACCAATCATAGTGCCTTTTTGTCTGCGTACTCCGCGTCCGTCCGACGGATAGTTAGAATTTTATCGAGGCGCTAGACGACGGGCGCAGAGCCTCTGAGAGGGGGGCGTGGACTCGCATAGACAGAAAACGGACGGACGCAGATTCTATGCGAGCGAAGCATAAATCTAGCTTAAGTGAAGAGCTCTTTTGGTTCCCGTCTCTTTACACTTCGTAGATGTATTTGGTAGCATCAACTGGCTGCGCTGCCCACAGTTTCTAGAGCAGGAAGTGCTAATGTGTGTCTGTGTGTGTGTGTGTGTGTGTGTGTGTGTGTGTGTGTGTGTGTGTGTGTGTGTGTGTGTGTGTGTGTGTGTGTGTGTGTGTGTGTGTGTGTGTGTGTGTGTGTGTGTGTGTGTGCATAGATATATTTGGTAGCGTCAGCTGAAGTGTTGCACCGATACCGATACCAGTATCAGTGGATCCGCACTACAATGGTGGTATCGGTATCGGTATCGGTATCGGTATCGGTGAGTACCAACAAACAGGGCACCGATACGGTACCATTTACAGATGCTTGTATGACACTTCAACAGCCTTGAAATTAGTTATTTCATAGAGGTATTTAAAAAGTACAAAAAGTTTTGCTGGATTCACTTTGTATCAGTCTTTTTCCTGTTAACACAAAGGTTGGCAGCAGCCTGACAAAGCCATGCAATGATTTTACATCCAAGTAGTATGCACTGCAGCCCTTCATATATATATATATATATATATATATACATATATACATTTCAAATAGGGTGGTATCGGTATGGTATCGGTATCGGCCGATACTGCATAGCCGGGTATCGGTATCGGGGCCAAAAAATGGTATCGGTGCAACACTAGTCAGCTGTGCTCTCCACAGTTTCTAGAACAGGAAGTGCTGATGGGCCCGTGTTATGTGTGTGTGTGTGTGTGTGTGTGTGTGTGTAGAACAGGAAGTGCTGATGGGCCCGTGTTTTGGATGGATGGATAAACATCAGGGCTAGTCGAGCGCCAAGGACACTTTGGCACGCACAATTGCTTACGTAAACAGACACACAGACAGACACAAAGGCAAAACACAGATGCAAACACGCACGCACGTGTGCACGCGCGCACACACACACACACACACACACACACACACACACACACACACACACACACACACACACACACACACACCTATCCTCCAGTGAGCTCACGCATGCACACACACACACACACACACACACACACACACACACACACACACACACACACACACACACACACACACACACACACACACACACACACACACAGACACAAACACACACACACACATGCACGCACGCACGCACACGCGCGCGCACACACACACACACACACACACACAGATACACAAAGGCAAAACACAAACGCAAACACACACAAACGCAAACACGCGCACACACAAACACACACGTGCACACACGCGCGCACACACACACACATGCACACACACACACGCACACACACACAAACGCAAACATGCGCGCGCGCACACACACACACACACACACACACACACACACACACACACACACACACACACACACACACACACACACACACACACACACACACACACACAGATACACAAAGGCAAAACACAGACGCAAATACACACAAACGCAAACATGCGCACACACACACACACACACACACACACAGATACACACACAGATACACACACACACACATGGAGTGCTAAAAAAAACAAAACAAGCCAAAGTGTCAACGATGTCCAATTAGTTTCCTGTTACTGTCTGTGGTCTGTGGTGGTTGCTGCCGATACACAGAACTGCTGCTGCTTCAGGAACCCTTTAAAGTCTCTAATTATTCTTATTCGTGGAGCATGCTGGGTAAAAAAAGTAGCTGTGAGAGGATCAGATCTTGAGCCTAAATCTGCAATCTGTGGCTCCCGCTGCACTGCATATCCAAGAATACTCTAATTTATCAGCGGATAGCGTTCTAAAACTTGTACGTACGTGTCTTATCATCAGGCCTCCTCGGCCCTTTAGGTTTTCCTGCTGATACAGCCGACGCTATCACCAGGACTGTAGTGAGGGAAACATAGGGCCCGGGCACTTTTGCCCTAAAGGGGGCCCTCATAATTATGGGCACAGAACTGACTAACCACATAAAAAAAAAAAAAATCTGGAAATAGGGGCCCACGAGGGTGCGCGGCCCACCGGGAAATGTCCGCTATGCCAGATAGCCAGTCCAGCCGGCGCCAGCCTATCGCAGATCCTCCTGGAAAGATAGCGGGTGTGAATAATGAAGAGAGGATGCCAGGCGCACAAGATAGCACATCAAAGTCTGTAATCTGATAAGCAGCGAGACCAGCAGCTGTGAAATAGTTTAATTTACATTTCTCATTAATGCGTTGGATTAAGCTGTTCCAGTCCAGAGTGTTGCTGCCGCCACTGTCGCTATCGCCGCCGTGTGACGCGCTAGCGGGCGTGTTTCCAGGCAAATCTTACTTACTGGATGCTGCTAACAGAGAACAAGTTGTCTTTCTTCCCTCTGAACAAGACTTTTGGGGCGACAAACACAATACACAAACGCCGCCAGCGCCTGAGTGTTTCTTGGCAACCATGTATGAATTCATAAACAATAAGACACAATGGCAAACAATGCAGATGCAAAATGCTAGCATCTTCTGTATCCTAGATACCACCATCTAAACGAGTGTTTCTCAACAGGGGCGGTACAGCCCCCCAGGGGCGTTGGAGAGCTCTAGGGGGGGCGTTGAGAAGGATACAGCTGAGAGGGGGCGGTGCTTAGTAGTTGCCATTGGGGGGCATTAGTCCATATATTTTTTTAATACTAAGTCGGCCGTTGTCAGTCTTATGATGACGTCAAAGGGGTGTTGGTAGGCTTGTGATGAGGCCAAGGGGGTGTTTCTTTAAAAAAAGTTTGAGAACCACTGCTCTCGACTGTCCTCAGCCTTGCGTCAGCAGCCTGGCAGGATGATAAACAGCCTCATCGTTTGCCAATTGACGTGATGCAATAGCAGCCTGCCTGTCAGTTTCCTAGAAAACTCCTCAGAGGAGAGGAAAAGAAAACACATTTGTACTGTATTGACGCCCTCCCTGTGAACAAACTTGGACTGATTTGCAAACCGAGCAAACAAGAGAAAAATGAAAAGGTCAATTTTGATTCGGCACAAGAGACTTTCGGAGGAGGAGGAGGAGGAGGAGGGGGAGGGGGAGGGGGAAAGGCAGCTAACGAAGGGACGAGTTGAAAGGAAAAAAAAAATAGTGTCTGTCTGGTCTGTCTCCCAAATGAAAATGTTACTGCCTGGGTTCTGTTTTGTAAACACTTGCTTGTTGAGTTATTGGCTTGGCTTGTTTTTCGTGTTTCATCATTTTCCCTCAAAAACTGAAACCCTTGGCAGACATTTCATGAGGCAAAAAGACCAACATGAGAATCACGCCAGCCAGAGTAAAAATGAAAAGAGCTTCAAGGACATATTGATTCACGAGGTGAATCCTAAATGAGAAGCAGTTTAACATTCAACACAACACCAGCACTTAGCACCTTGCTCAGATGATTGATTAATGAATAGGCTACATTTTCTAACACTGTTATGTATGGGCTGAACCAAAACACTCTTTCTATCAAATGTAAACAAACACAAAGAATAAAGACGCTCAGGTCCAGACAAATCATTAATGATGTATGAGCTTTATGATGTATGAGTATTGATTTCTGTTGAAAATATAGAAGCTGTGGTGGTATGCCCACGATTCAGTGTTTTTTTTTTGTTTTGTTTCTCCAAAGGTGCCTTGTCAAAGCTTTCGTTTTTTGTCATTGTTTTTAACTAGGCAATAGGGTTACTCAAAAGACTGAGTTCAACAGTCATGTTTGAACATAAACCCACGCAACCATGTGCGTCTTTTCTTAAATGCATTACATTGCACGACCTTGGGTTACTTGAAAGGCGCTATATAAAACCAGGGGACCATTCCATCAATGGCGGTAACCCCAAATCCGAGCTCACGTATGTAAATTACGCTATTTTTAGACAGAGATCCGTTCCATCAGCCTTGCTAACCTGAAACTCAGCTGAGTTGCCACAGTAATTTATGCTCCAACTCTAACCTGGTAGCTCCCAGGTTAAACACCAGGTTAAATGAATCAGTGTTGCAAAAAAAAGAACCTGTAGGAAACAATGTCACAGTGGGCACGTTCCGCTTAATTCCCGCCATCATTTTACGAGATCAAAGCGAACCAGTCACTCGATTTTAATAGTCTATGATGTGATAATGCCAGTAAAAACTACAATAGTTACCATTGTCTTTCATTTCGGGGGATTTCTGATAATTAGCACATTTTTAAAAACTTTTATAGTGTTGATTTACTACTATGATGGTGAACAATTCCTTCTACATGGCTGAAGACGTGAGTGGCCCAGTGGACAGGTGCGCTGCTTAATATGTCGCTCCGGGTTCAAGTCTTGTATGGCAACAGGTTATGGAAACTTCAAAACATTGGCTATTTTTGCCTATTCTCTCCTTTGATGTCGCTTTGTGGCTGCCTTCATTTGCTATCAAGCAATAGGCCTACAGTTAAATGTAGGCCTAGACCTTAACATTTTACAGCATAGGCAATAAAAAAACGTCTTCACAACCACCTTGCAGACGCCGACGCTTGAGTTTGCATTGCAATGATTCAATAAATGATCTCTGCCTAACGTTTTAGCTTTATTTAATCCGAAAACAAATTCTTCTGAAAGATAAAATTAAAACACCTTATAGATGATACAAGCATTTTATTTTTACACATTGAAATGGTGGCATTCGAGGTTTGGACGAGACTCTCCCTTTGATGATTGAGTTATGATCTGTCATTGCGCACGGTGGGGATTGAACGCGGGCCTCTCAATTGGAATGCGGTTACGTTACCGCTCACCTACAAATGCTCGCATCATATGACTGATAAAGACTTGATTTGACAAGGCATGCCCCAGTCTACAACATGATCGCATTTTCGACAATCGTTGATATGGACTTCCCCTGTACACCGTGCACGAGCGCAACGCCAGCTCTGATGAGCGCGGCTGAAGTGAAACTAGCTAAGGCGCAGCTGATCTTCAGTGGTGGAACGGTGTCAGATGCCGCCGTTAATTGAAACTCGGCTTTTGCGCGTGAGTGCCGCTGAATTCAGCGCCGATGATGGAATGGTCCCCAAGTTATTATTATTGTCATTATTATTATTATTATTATTATTATTATGGCGTAACAGCAACAAACCAAGTCCAGAAGTTCAATCACCTGTCATTTGTATGATACAATGATGTAGTTTGCTGTTGAGTGTTCCGAATACAGACTGGCTGAGAAACGTTCCGTACATAATGGACACGTGATGTGTGAAAGAGCGGTGTTACTTTTGAAGATGACAACAGCCTTTATATTGGGTGATTTAGTCTACAGTTTGAGGCAGAGGTTTAGAAGTTAGATGGCGCAGTTTACACCCTGTCTGTTTTTTACCCCGCTGTGAATTTGAGAGCTCACAACAGCTGAACAACTGTGGTAAATGACAGTTCATAATGCTACGAATGGAATATGTTTTATTAGGAGTGAATTACTGCCACAATTTACTTACAGTTACTGCTTAAACCATGTTGATAATCGTGGTTTCCTAGTTGGGGGAGTTTGTTTAATTCTTGACAATTGACTGTGCCTGAATAAAAACGACTTACTTTCAGGGACTACTATAGATCAGACAGTGTTCAGGGTTTGTTTTTACTACCCACCCCTAACCCATTGTGTGCACAATTGCTCAGGGGTCGGTTTCTCGATTCTTGTCGTTGCTAACCGTCATAAGACCGTCTTAAGACCATCTTATCGTTCCCTTGGATTTAGTGCTGAGCGTCGCTGTCGAGAGAGAGTTGAGTCGCTTGTACGAAGGACTTTGCTAACGACGATAGCAAACACGCTTTCTAGAAACGGACCTCAGGCTGGTAGTGACTGTGAGTGCGTTTTAATATGTGACCTTGCCTCCTCCACTTGTGCTTGTCTCCTCGTCCCGCCTCCTGGCCCCTCCTCCGTGGAGAAAACGATACAGTTTCCCAGCTGTCAGCCTAGCCACAACAACTTTTGAGGGACTGTTTTTCATTCACCATCCCAATTGCAAATGAGAAAAAGACTCTACAATTGAGCTTTTGCAAGATATTGAAATATAATGCTGTTGTCAGTGATGTCATCATGACGAGAAGCAAGTGGAGGAGGCAAGGTCGCATATTGCAACGCACTCTGTGATATTGCTGCTGGTGCTTTTGTTCCTGCAGCCTGTGTTGAGGCATGCTGCTCTCTTTGCTTGTGTGCTCTCCTTACCTCCACAAACCGCCCCTGAGGGAGGACTGACAGACACACATGTGTGTACAATACGATTCAGACTTCAGGCTACTGCTGCTGGTGGTAACACTGGGAGATGGGAGACTGGTGCTTCAGTGTGTTGTTCCCTTGGGTCTGTGAAGTGTTGTCTGTGAAGCTTGTGCGCTCGCTGTAACTGCCTCCAGACACTTTCTTTCCCAGAGGTACTATGCTGGCAGGGCCAGATCAACATGTCCAGGGGCCCCTAGGCTAAAAGGTTGCTGTGGGGCCCCCAGAGGACAAATTTAGCTACACATTTACATAGACAGTGTCACAATTATGATAGGAATTAAGGATAACGTGTCTACCAACTGTACTGCACATGACAGATGCATTTTTCAATTGTGCATATTTTCACAATTCTGTAATTTTAAATGTAATTTAATTTAATTAAATTTATTTTAATTTTAAAATATACTTTTGGCCAATGAGTGCCCCCCTAGACTGCAGCCATATCTAGTCTGTGGGGGCCCCTGGCAGGTGGGGGGCCCCCTAGACTGCAGCCATATCTAGCCTGTGCAATGTGTGCATTAATCCGGCTCTGCCCAGAGGTGCTGGAGGTGTCTGGAGCTGGACGGAGGCTACCTTGGGGATGCTACTGAGGGGTTTCTGGGTTTTTTCTCCACTACTGACTGACTAACCTGCCTCTAGTCTCAGGCAAAATCAACTACTACTGTACACATAAACCCACACTATCCCACTGTGTGTACAGTGATTCAGATCCAGATTCCGTGGTGGGTTGAGAGGTTTGAATAAAACCTTCACTATATACTTTTATAACCTTTCCATTCCTAGTAAGCAACAATATTCCCATCAATATGTAATAAATGCATGGTGCTGTGGTAGCCCCTTAATGCATGCCGTACCTCCTGTGGCACGCTGTAATAGACATTGAAAGTTAACTACTATAGCACTACACTACTATGACAGTGCACGGGGCCTTTAGTAATACATTAGGACTTGGTCATTGCCATTCTGGTAACAGCTAATTTATAATACCGTGTCTTAGGAGGTTAAATGGTGGTTATGTGTTCCTGCAGTGGGCTCCCCTGACCTCCACAGACAGTCCCCCGAGGACGTGTAGCAGCCTGGAACTGAAGAGTATTAGAGCTCTTGGTTATGGCTCTTGGTTATGGCTAGCCGCCCAATTGGGCTACTTGGGATGGCCGTCTGCAGGTAAAAACAGGAAAAATTGGCCATTTGGCGGGGTTTTTTTTGCTGCAGTTTTGTGCACATAAAAATCAATGCAATTTGTTGAAATTGGGCAGAATTTAGAGCTTTTTTTTGGCGGTTTTTGAGAACCTTTTGGGCGGGATTTGAGCAAACACATCTGGCAACACTGACTGCCACTGAGATCAGCTGTCTGAAGGCATATTTTTGACCTTCCTTGCTCCGTCTCACTAGCCTGGCAAGCCTGACTAAATCTGAGATTAAATGTGAATATTTAGTCTGGCCCTGATCAATGAGACATTGGAAGATTGTTGATGGGAACAACCCTTTGTTTTTCAAACTGTGTCTGTGCCTACTGGCCAATGTTTTGTCGCCACTCCCTCAAAACCCCCCGACCGCTTTGCATCCAAAGATTCAAAACAAATCAGAACAAATCTCCTGCGTCTGCCAGTTTCAGGGCATGGGGCATCGTCTGAGGCTAGACCCACTCGTAGGCAAAAATAATTTTGGCCGCTGATGGGTGGGGCTAGTTTACTAGGCTACTGTCTTAAAACAACCACGCTGTCCAGCTCCTCGTAAACCTCATAAAACATATTTTTTATATTTTATGCTGAGAGTGTGGCTGGTGCTGATGCTGAGAGAGTGTTGGCGCCTCTCTGCCTATGGGTTTTCAGTACCTCCACACAGACGGTCCCTGTAGAATTGGAGCAGTGTGGATCTCAAGAGAACTTCACGTCTCCTGATGAGACCATTGAGATCAGGTAGTCTGCAGGATTTTTTTTTTATGTACTACTGACTCCTTTGATTATTCAACTCTACACAAGTGACTACAATATAATATACACAACCACACAACGCCATGTCTCGTCCCCTAAACCCCTGGCGTGTACAGTAAGTTACTCAGACGAGGCAAACGTTATTTGTTCCTGCAGATTCTGGAGAGTTCCTCTCTGCTTGTAGACCCTTCATATGTAACATGTAGTAAGGTTGTACCTCAAAAGACGGCCTCTGTGGATTTGGCTAGCTCATTGATGCACGTATACTACACTAACTTGAAGCCCTAATATTCTAGTCATGGGTAAGCGATTAGGGCGTCAGACTTGTAGCCCAAAGGTTGCCGGTTTGACTCCCAATCCGCCAGGTTGGTAGGGGGAGTAATTAACCAGTGCTCTCCCCCATCCTCCTCCAAGACTGAGGTACCCGGAGCATGGTAGGCTACCGTCCCGCTGCACTGCTCCCTTTCGGGCGCCTTTGGGGGCTGCCTCCTTGCACAGGTGAGGCATAAATGCAATTTCGTTGTGTGCAGTCTTCACTTAGCTGCTTGTATTGTATTTCACTGTATTTTATGTTTCTTCACCTGCCCAGGGACTGCAGATGGAAATTAGCTTGTAAGCTACAGTATAATCTGGTGCTGGTCATCTCTTTACTTCTAGTAACTAATGTAATTTGCACATGGTACCTGCTAAATAAACCAAATAAACTAAACTAAACTAGACTTGTGTGCTCTGTGTCACAATGACAATGGGAGTTGGACTTTCCCAGTTGGGCTTTCACTTTCACTATTTCAAGGGGTCTTTCTCAAATGCAAGGCCAGTGTCCTTCCAAGTGTATCAGCCTAATTAGTCACACCCAGTGATTGGATACTTTTTGGTGAACTCTACAGAATATCCAATCACTGGGTGTGACTAATAAAGGGTATCCAATCACTGGGCGTGACTAATTAGGCTGATACACTTGGAAGGACACTGGCCTAGCATTTGAGAAAGACCCAAAGTGAAGCAGGCAACCCACTACTGTCCACACAGCCATAAAGAAGGCAGAAAGAGGAAGGCAATGTGATGTCTTTGAAGTGATCAAAACATTTCAAAATGATCAGGCCTAAGGTCTATTGTTGTACGTAAATGCTAAATATAGCCTCGTCTCCCACGCCTGTGTTTTGTAGTGAGCCAGCACCACGCTTGAAATTCTTCAGCTTTGCGCACTGCAGGAGTTTATACGTACACCTGACTTCCCATCCTCTGCTTGAATGACGAATGACGAATGACGAACACGCACGCACGCAGGTACGCAGGCACGCAAGCACGCACACACACACACACACACACACACACACACACACACACACACACACACACACACACACACACACACACACACACACACACACACACACACACACACACACACACACACACACACACACACACACACACACACACACAAACAAAAACAGCCACGCACAGCTGTCTCTTCCCCATACCCTCCAAGGAGATGAGAGATGACAACAGCAAAAAAATGCTGAAAAGTGATACCTTGTAAAATATTCATGCAAAGCAAGTCTCATTGTATATTGATAATGATTACTGGGCCGTCTTGGGAGGTTTTTAAAGTGGAGGAGTAGAATACACAGCGGGGGGAATCAAAGCTTAAATAATTCACAAAGAATAAGGCGCTTCCTCTCCTCTCCTCTCCTCTTCCTCTCCTCTTCCTCTCCTCTCTTCCGCCTTCCTCCCACTGCGTCTGGGTCTATCTCCACTCAATCACCCGGCCACCCGCCTCCACCTCCACTCCTTCTCCTCCTTCAATCCCACAGCACCCCAAAAAATGAGAGAAGAAGTGTGAAAGAAAAGATATATAAAAAAATCAAAGTCTGAGTGTGTGTGATGAATAAAAGATGTACTTTGATGCCCCAGCACACAGCTGCCAATCTCCCAGAGGACGCATTTCCATGATGCCACGGAGAGAGAGAGAGAGAGAGAGAGAGGGGACCAGTGAGAGAGAGAGAGAGAGAGAGAGAGAGAGAGAGAGAGAGAGAGAGAGAGAGAAGGTGTCAAAAGAGCACTGGAGCATCGAGGGAGTACTGAGGTGTTAAAGGATCTCAAGAGACACCCAGGGCCCAGGGCCCTTGACACGCAGGCACCCAGAGAGAGAGAGAGAGAGAGAGAGAGAGAGAGAGAGAGAGAGAGAGAGAGAGAGAGAGAGAGAGAGCACAATATTGGTACAAGAGAGAGAGAGACCCAGGGCCCTTGACACCCAGGCATCCAGAAAGTAAAAAAAACCCCTCAAATGTTTCAAAATGTCTCTAAATACTTCAGATTGAGAAGAGGACAACTAAGATAGATAGATACATATAGATAAAGAGAGAGAGGGAGCGAGAGAGAGAGAGAGAGAGAGAGAGAGAGAGAGAGAGAGAGAGAGAGAGAGAGAGAGAGAGAGAGAGAGAGACAGACAGACAGACAGACAGACAGACAGACAGAAACCGCAAGACAGAGAAACGGAAAGACAATTTTCCACACGCAATCGTCCTTGTGTAAAATACATAGAAAAATTAAAGATGAGACGCTACTTTTGCGTTTTCCGTTTCGATCGTCCCCAATCTATAGACGCAGCCTAAATATGTGCCCTCAGGGATCCCCAACTGCAGACACTGAGGAATCAAAGCATGAAACGATGGCCAGGGCACTGAGGAAGCCAGGCACTGAAGTAGACAGCTAGGGAAAAGGGAATTTGGGGTCTTTGAACTCTGAACTGTGAAATGCTGTGAAATGTGAAAGCTCTCATGCATATCGTATCTGAGAGAAAACCACAGGCAATGGAGAGAGAGAGAGAGAGAGAGAGAGAGAGAGAGAGAGAGAGAGAGAGAGAGAGAGAGAGAGAGAGAGAGAAAGAGAAATGGAGAGAGAGAGAGAGAGAGAGAGAGAGAGAGAGAGAGAGAGAGAGAAAGAGAAATGGAGAGAGAGAGAGAGAGAGAGAGAGAGAGAGAGAGAGAGAGAGAGAGAGAGAGAGAGAGAGAGAGAGAGAGAGAGAGAGAGAGAACGAGAGAGCACATGGGAGGGAGAGAGAGAAATGGAGAGAGAGAGAGAACGAGAGAGCACAGGGATGAGAGAGAGAGAGAGAGAGAGAGAGAGAGAGAGAGAGAGAGAGAGAGAGAGAGAGAGAGAGAGATGAAACTAAGACATGTACAGTATCCAATCAGCCAGAAGCTCGAGCAGATATGCCGTCAGACAGACAGAGAGACAGACAGACAGACGGACAGACAGACAGACAGACAGACAGACAGACAGACAGACAGACAGACAGACAGACAGACAGACAGACAGACAGACAGACAGACAGACAGACAGACAGACAGCAAGTCAGCAAGAATTTTTGTATCACATGGTTTCTCTCGGTTCTGGAGGACACTGTGAAGGTCAGGAGAGGAGAGTGCACTTAGAGGGAACAAATTGAGACAATAATAGGAGCGGGCACCACACTACACCACACTACACTGCACTACACCACCAGCCTACTTGCTTCATTTCTTTAATAGTCCTGCATGCCCTCCATTAGCCTGCAGCATTAAGACAGAGAACTTTTTAACAGCACACTGCGGCGTTACCCTCCAACTTGGACGCCTAACTTAGAAAAAAAACCATGACAGGAGGAGAACACTTGCAAGGCAAAATGAAGGGGGAACAGAGCGGAAGTTCTCTTTAAAAAGAAATTGAATAAAATATTGTACGGCTGCTCAATGCAGATACTCTGACAGTTTAAAATAAAAATTATGAAAAAGTTCCTCAGCAAGTCCTTTCTTTCCACCTCGGCTCTCCTGGGTGGAACTGCGGCTCAGCACAGGTGTGTGTGTGTGCGTGCACGCGCGCGCGCGCGTGTGTGTGTGTGTGTGTGTGTGTGTGTGTGTGTGTGTGTGCATGTGCATATGCATGTGCATGTGCATATGCATGTGTACGTGTGTGTGCGTGTGTGTGTGTTTGTGTCTGTCTGTGTGTGTGTGTGTGTGTGTGTGAGTCCTGACCGTTTGAAGCGTGACCAACATAAACGGCTGGCAAGTTTAATATATTCTTATTAAAGACATGAAGGGTATAATGGTCAGTGGGAATTGAGAACATCAGAGTGTGAGCGGTTATATTACAGTGACCTTTTGTACGACAGGCTACCATTACTTAAAGGGACACTGTGCAGGAAATGGTCAAAAAAGGTACTGTACTGCAACTATGCTGCTCATTGAAACTGGGCTGCCTATTGCCAAATTGGATCTTTACATGAAAGTTTACTAAGTAATAAACAAATATTTTCTAGTTTAGTCCAAATACAGTCATTTTTTCATTTATAAATGGCTATTTTTGGAAATTCAAAATGGCGGACCATGGAGAAGATCCCCCTTTTCATGTATGAAAAGTGCACTTTTTTCAGTCATAATGACTACTTAGAATTGGATGGTGGTGGTAAGTATTCATGAAAAAGTTAACCTGAGTGAATGGGTAGCATGGATTCTGGAAATAAACAACTAAAAATCTCACACAGTGTCCCTTTAACCCTGTGAAACCTGAACCATGAAAGCAATGAGAGAAAATTCTAATTTTTTGGAATTTGCTTCAATATTGGTCCCTTATAAGAAATGTAAAAAAAAATTCAAAATTTTGTTAAGGTCGCTGAGATATTTAATGCATCATATATGATGCATCAGGCTTTTAATGAATGAAAATTCCAATTTCATGACCATTGAAAAATGACTTTTAATGCATTTACAACTTTTTTTTTAATTTAAAAAAGTTGTCAGACAATTTAATTTGAGGATTATCTTTAAATATTTAGTGAGATCCTGCCATTTTGTAAAGCCTATCCTTGTTTTAGCAGGACCATATTTTACATTTCCCACAGCCTGGTTGGGTAATTTTTTTAAATCTATGTAAAAACATAGCTGATCGAATGCTCAACAACCTATTTATGAGTGTAATATAGATCATTATTCATTTTTGATGTGTAATTTGAATATATGGGTCCATTACTACAATTGGACCATTTCTCCATTCACTTCAATGCATTTTTTACGAGATCATAATTTCAACATTTTGCATTGCATTTTCAAAATTGCAAGTAAAACCTGTTTCTTAAGGCAATATCTTTGTCTTGAAGTAAAACAACTTGTGTGTTTTGTTAAACGATCGTCGTGGTATGCTTTGTAAGTTTCCCTATGGAGCAAATGCATTGATGGCTGACTTCCTGCCACCGCCGGATGGTGCTTATATGTCTCATCAGTTTTAGCACGATCTCTCTGCAACACGGTGTAAAAATATAAACTCTTCCTTGCTTAATTGCACAAAGCAAGTGTTCAAATTAAAGGATGTAGAGTTATATTTCGGAAATTTGTACACAAACCTTATGCAATTTGACGAAATCTCAGCGTCGGTCAGGGAAACCGCTTATACCCCATTTTCCTGTTTTTCGCCGAGCTGTGGTCAACTTGTTGTCGACCGCTGCTCTCTTGTGGCGGTTTCCGTGTACTGCAGGACGTTTGGAAATGACACGCAGGATGTTTTTCAGATCGATTTTTTTGTGTGTCAGCGTGGAGAGGGCTTTGAATTTGATGAGACATATATGATGCATCCGGCGCGATAGGGTTAAAGGTGCACTGTGTGGGATGTAGCCACCACAGTAGGCACTGCAACTACCCTGCTCATTGAAACTGGGCTGCCTATTGCCAAATATGATCTTTTCATGAATATTTACTGAGTAATAAACCTATATTTACTAGTATGACCAAAGTATACTTTCGCAGCTACAAATGGCCATTTCTTGGAGTTCAAATGTATATGAAGTGCAATTTATGAATAATGAATACTTGGTGGTGGTAAGTATTTGTTAAAAAAAGTGACACTTATGATTTGGCAGCATGAATTCTGGAAATGAACTACTAAAAATATTACACAGTGCACCTTAAAGCAGAACCCTCCCACACCTGGGATAAGGAAGAAAGGGAACCGCCGGGCAGAGCTCAGACACTTCTGGAACACTGGCAAGGTGGTAAGAGTATGGGTGCGTTCCAATATGCGACCTTGTCTCCTCCACTTCTGCTTGTGGCCTCGTACCAGGAAGTAATATGTCATGATGACATCACTGACAACAGCATTATATTTCCATATCTCACAACAGCTCAATTGTAAAGTAATTTTCTCATTTTCAAACAGGATGGTAAATGAAGAATAGTCCCCCAAAAATTGTTTTGGCTAGGCTGACAGCGGGGAAACTTAATTGTTTTCTCCATGGAGGCCGGGGCATCAGCAAAACGTGAGGCCACAAGCACAAGTGGAGGAAGCAAGGTCGCCTATTGGAATGCACTCCCTGTGTATGTGTTTTACAGTAAGAGTGTAGTGGAAAGTGCGCACGTCCAGCAAAAAAACATCAGCAGGTGCCAAATAAAAAAATTGTCACATGTAGGAGCGGGAAAGGATCTACACACTTCATGCATGCCTGAAGAAGATCTATGATCGAAACGTTGCTCCTAATAAATTAAGTCTTTTGCAAGCAGTGTGCAGATCCTTTCCCTGTCCTACATGTGTTTTACAGGAAGACATTGAGCTTTTGGCCCTGACGTGGCTCAAGCAGTAGGGCACTGCACTGCTACACGGTAACCTGGGAACTCCCATACTGCCTTTAGTAGGGCTGGGTTCAAAAGATCGAATCGCGATCCAATATCGATTCACGTTCGAAAAGGGCAATATCGATTCACAACTTTGTGGATCGATCTTTTGCCGATCATTATAGGTGCTATTTTCTCAACCACATCCTGTAGCGCTCTTCCACAGTTTACCACTTACTTCTCACATACCAAGGTATTTCATGTGTGTGTGGCCATCAAAGGCTGACATATTTAGGTTATTATAACCGGTCTTAGAATTCTAGGCAAAATGGGTTAAAGTGACAGCCCAGCATTACAAAAGATTGATATCGAATCGAATCGAATCAGATCGTGGATCGAATCGGATCGTAGCCTCCTGGATCGGAATCGAATCGATCTAGGAAACTTGGATCGATTCCCAGCCCTAGCCTTTAGTCCTACACAATCGTTTCGATCTGAAAGACAGTCTCACTTGCGATTAGGTCTGGTGTTAACCAGGCAAGCTACACTGGGGACCCGGGTTCGATTCCGGCCCATGTCCTTTGACGACACCCCACCCCCACCCACCACCACCACCACTTGCTTCCGGTCTGACCTCCACTCTCCTGTCACAAATAAAGGCTAAAAAAAGCCTAAAAAATAAAATACGGCATTTTGCTCTCATTAGTATAGAACCACGAACATAGTGTGTGTGTGTGTGTGTGTGTGTACGTATGTCTCCACTCACCCTGGTCATGAGTTCTCCCATCTTCCCCGTCCAGGTGTGTGTGTGTGTCTGTGTGGTGTGTGTGTGTGTCTGTGTGTCTGTGTGTGTGTGTGTGTGTGTGTGTGTGTGTGTGTGTGTGTGTGTGTGTGTGTGTGTGTGTGTGTGTGTGTGTGTGTGTGTGTGTGTGTGTGTATGTGTGTGTGTGTGTGTGTGTCCTCTTACCCGGGTCATCAGTTCGCCCACCATCCCCGTCCAGGTGCCGTTGGCTCCCGACACCCCGTACACTCCATCCCCCACCAAGTTGATGCGGTACTTGAACTTCAAGATGTCCGCCAGCTCGCACAGCATGTCCACGCAGAAGCCCTCGTAGCGGTCGTTGCCCTCCAGCTCCTGGTGGTTCGGCCGCAGCATCACGTACGGGTTTTCCTGTTGAGACACCATGCAACTCATCATCATCAGTGTTGCCAGATTGTGCTGTTTCCCCGCCCAATTGGGCTGCATAGAATTAGCCTGGGAGTACCCATGCTGCCTTGCGCATTCTTTTCGAATTGCTGGACTTGTGATTGAGTATGGCGTTTGCCGCCAGACAAGCATAGAATGGCCGTGTGCGGGTAAAAAATGGCATTTTAGTAGAAAAACCCGCCCAATTTTTTGCCATTTAAATCAATAGAATTGGGCAGGATTTTGTGCTTCTAGGCGCGTTTTGAGCATTTTTGGGCTGGAAATCATCAGCCTCATCTGGCAACCCTGCTCATTATCAGCATCAGATACGGGTTTTCCTATTGAGACGGATCAGGAAGCGCGTTCAACACCTTGTCGTCTAATATTTTACACTGGGTGAATGAATGAACTCAATTCTCAAAGATAAGTAAATAAAGATAAAGCATTCTTCAGATTTCTTTTTTCTTTTTTAATCGCCTCACATCACAGACGTTTTGGGCTTACACCCTTCTTCAGTGTGAAATGGCGATTTCTTTTGAGATTAGCCTGAGGAAATTAAAAAAAAAAAAAGAAATCT
>NC_085865.1:7559361-7586861 GCF_034702125.1 Engraulis encrasicolus | reverse complement strand
GTACACACATTAATGTACTCATACTTGTATCGGTTTTCAAAAAAGTGGTATCGGTGCATCCCTAGAGGAAGGCCTTCCACCAAGGAGAGAATGACACACACGCACACACACAAACACACACACAGCTAGCCTATACAGTGAGAGTGAAATGTCACAAAACTTGAAAGGACACAACATATGGGGACCATACAGTCACTGAAACAGACAGAGACACACACACTCTCTTTGACTATCTCCTTCACAAATACACATACTGTACACACACACACACAGACACACACAGCTGTTGAGCGTATGTCTTGGAGAACACAACACACTTTTCTGCTGTGATGTGCATTCACAAAAATATAATAAATAAAACAAATAAAATAACTATAATAAATAAAAGCCCCATGCTGTCAATGTGGCAGCTTTTAATGTATGGTTCTGTTCTTCAAGAACTGTACCGTACCTGTGTGCCGTTTGTTTGTTTCTGATATGATGTGGAATTTATAAAAAATGTCCCATGCTGTTTTTTATGACAGCTTTGAAAATATGGATGACTTTGTTGTGCATTATTGTGTGTTTGTTTGTGAAGTTGAAAGGCAAAAAAAAAGTTTGTTGAAGGAGGAGGAAGAGAGTTTTATGAAGAAAAAAAAACGACGAAGTAAGATCTTATTCCATAGTCCAGTGATTCTCAACCTATGGGCCGGGGCCCACTGGCGGGCCCTGAAAGTATTCCAAGTGGGCCTTGAAATAATTTTCTAAAAATTATAATCACATTTTGGTGTGTGTTGCTGTTGATTTATTTGAGTTTTATTCGTAATTGGGTCAGAGGTGGGCCCCGAACATTTGTGACAATTACGAGTGGGCCCCAAGTTGGAAAAGGTTGGGAACCCCTGCCGTAGTCAATACACAAAAGGTCTCTAGGCCACCACATCACTTTCTGAGGGCTAATGCTTGTTTGATTTGCCTCGACATTAAACTCCTATCTCCCCAATGATTGGTTCAAAAGGAATAAATATTGCCCCAACGGTCGCCACGGCAACACAGTGTCACCTGCTTGCCCTGTTCTACGGTAGATTCTTGACTCTTGGTTAGACGTTGTGTGCTCGCTATACTGGCATTTGTTTGTGATGGTCTTACTGTAGCTCCTCTGAATTATACTCCTTTTTTCCGCTCTGTATTCATCAACAAGAACACGCACTGGACAGTACGTTGGTTTAAAAAAAAAGCCAGGATGCTGCAAAAGAACAGGAAATAAACAGGTCCATAGCCTAAAAATCCAGTAATTGCACAGAGTGCAGGATGCATTCAAATGCATAAATATTCAAATATAGGGCACCATTAAGTTCGGCAGTTAAAGTAAATATTTAAACAGACCTGCCGCAACCGTCTCCCAATGACCTGCAGTACATAAACTCAGGCCAGCTGAGACAACAGCCCCCTCCCACATAGCACAATGTTGCACAGAGCTGCTTTCTTGCACTGTAGCCTACAAACCTCCATAGGCAGGGCCCTAAATTAACTTATTTCATAATCACCAGCCAAAATGGCTAGATGATATCAATCTCATTAGCCAAATAAATACACACGTCTTTTCTACCAGCCAAACGGAAATTTCACCAGCATTTGGCCAATTGGCCAGTGCTGAGTAGGATCGTCACAGTGGATCACAAAGCTGATTTTCTGCACTAACACCCCAGGGACAGAGCAGTCGGACCAGAGAATCGTATATGAGAGTGAGATAAAGCAGGCGGGTTCTTTTCCGGTATACACTTTATGTCGGGTGAACGCCCCTTTAGGAGACCTTCGATTAGGAGACCTTCGGAGTCTTGAGGTAGAGAATAAATTTAGTCCCCTTAGCGCTGTGGATAGCGGTAGCGCACGTCTTGTGCAAACACCACGAAAAGAGAAGAAGAAGGAGGGACAACGCCCCCTTAGGAGACCAAATTTTGAGCTCATGCTTTTGCATTGAGTGGCCGTGTTTCGATTCCTCTTTATTATATATCCAACCTCTTTGGTCGAACTCAGTGAAACGAACTGAACAGTGAAACAGTGATGCAGTGGTGCATAGGAACAACACAGGGGAATGCAAAGCTCTATGTCTACTACACAGACAAACCCACCAGTGCAACCTAGATATCAGTTGCATTTCCAAAAAGGCATGAGTCAAGAATGAATATGGGAAAGCAAAATCCTCCCATTTGTATTGTTTGCTCATAAGCTGTGCGTACAGCACTAGTTGCTGCCTGGACACTCTACTAGCTCTATTGTGGACATAACACTGCTCTCTCTTCCCTGCTCTCCCCTTCCTCCACTCTGCACAATAGAAATGCAAATTATTCTGCTCGCAGCCTGATGCCAGCAATCGGACAGCGCTGCCCGGCCCAAAGCAGCCTTATTAAACAGCTCCGTTTCATTGGCCCCTTGTCCACTACACAGCGGGGCGCTGTTTAGATGGGGGGGATGAGAAATCGTAAAAAGAGCGTCTGGATTAAATTAGCAGCTCTGGCCGGCAGGACATCAGGAGAGGGTAGTGGCAGCATCTCGCCAGGCCGACTACGCTAATGGACCGCTGTCCACTGGCTCAGGGCAGAGTTACAGGCCGGAGTTATCTAAATAATGGCAACTGCAATGGAGTGGGCATCATAAAGACATTAAACATGTGCATGTGTACTGTGTAGCCTATAACACACCAAGCCGACTACGCTAATGGACCGCTGACTGCTGGCTCAGGGCAGAGTTACAGGCCGGAGTTATCTAAATAATGGCAACCGCACAAGATACAGTACCCACAATGGAATGGGCATCATAAAGAATTTAAACATGTGCATGTGTACTGTGTAACCTATAACACACTAGCCCAAAGCAGAGATAGAGGCCGAGTTATCTAAATAATGGCAACCGCACTATACCACAATGGAGTGGGCATCAAGTAGTCAAGTCAAGTAGGTTTTATTGTCAATTTCTTTACATGCACTGGTCATACAAAGAATTTCTAAATAATGGCAACCGCACTATACCACAATGGAGTGGGCATCATAAAGACTTTAAACATGCCATGTGTACTGTGTAACCTATAACACACCAAGCTGACTACGGTAATGGACTGCAGACCACTAGCCCAGAGCAGAGTTAGAGGCCAAGTTATTAGTGATGTGTGGGTCGCGAACCGTTCGGCTCTAAGAGCCGGCTCTTTGAAGTGAACCGGCTCTGCAATGGGAGCCGTTTTGGGATTTTTTTTTTTGAGCCATTTTTGTTTTTTTGCTTGTTTTGTCCTTTCTCCCCCTCCCTCTCATTGTGTGTATCCTCTAAAAGTGCCAGTGAATAGAGCAGGTGTTACAGACACACTCACAGCGATCAGAAATGCACAGTATGTATTAATACCTTTTTAATTTACTTTGTATTTGGGTATGTTGGGTCATGATTAACGACTGATTATGATAAAAGTGTTGTTCATAAAGGCTTTTACACACTATACACTGCCCAAAGTGCTTCACAATGTCAATAATGAAACAAAATGTTGTAAAATAAAATCAAAACTTTTAATTTATGTGAACATATATATAGGGAGCCGTTTGGGAGCCGAAAGAGCCAGCTCTCCATAGTAAGAAGAGAAAATAGAACAGCATCTCAAAGAAGAGCCGAAAATCCCATCACTACGAGTTATCTAAACAATGTAGACTGCACAAGATACCCACAATGGAATGGGCATCATAAAGACATTAAATACAACATATGCGCCTGTGCACAGTGTAGCCTATAACACCCCAAGCTGACTATGGTAATGGACCGCTGACCACTAGCTCAGGACAGAGTTACAGGCCGGAGTTATCTTAAAGTGATACTGTCCCATTTTTGGAAATAAGCTGATTTTACACCTCCCCTAGAGTTAAATGATTGGGTTTTATCTTTCTCTTGTACTTTCAACCGTTCTCTGACGATGGCAGTACAAATTTTACCTCTAAGCTAGCAGTTAACATGGAGTCCTATGAGACCAGTTAGCCGCCTGCTGCTGGTCTCATAGGACTCAATGTTAATCGCTAGCTTACACTGCCACACTCAGGGAATGGTTGAAAGTACAGGAGAAAGGTAAAATTCAATAATTTAGTTGAGGTGTAAAATAAGGTTATTTCCAAAAATGGGACAGTATCACTTTAAATAAAGATGACATCTAAAATGGAGTGGACATCATCAAAAGGGCAAGGGGTGCATATGTACAAGTGTAAAGTTGCCTAATAAGATGCCCCAAATCCATAGGTATCTGCAAAAACACTAAACACAATGAGCTCACCACCAGCAGGAGCTCTAGTCTAGCGCACCATATTAAATCAAAACACTGTTTTCAAAAAAGGACTCTATATGAAGTGATACAAACACTGCTGCAGTACGAATGTGAAGTTTTCAAGGTTACTCCGTATCCCGCTGGTAATAGTCCGCATTTACACAACAAAGTGACCCAAAGTGCTTTCTCAGCGTCATACAATAACAACAAATTAAAACCCCGCCCACCACACTCGTATGCATAATTGATGGCCAATTGAGTGCCACGGAAAGTACCAACCGGTACATTTAGGAGAAAAAGGGTGAAGAAAAGGGTTCTGTGCTTTAATAATACATACAGTACGTAATTCATAAATACAGTGTAAGATACACGTTCGTACTACTTTTGTAATAACTTGTGTTTTCATCCTGTGCAACCAAGATGCAGAGTCATGGGGGTGCAGGAGCTGAAATGGTCTGGAATACATTAAAAGTTTTCTCACCGTTTGTACAAGAGAGAGAATTGCATCATTTGATATCTCCACCGGCAAGGTTAAATATTCATGCTTGAGGTGCCAACCCCAAGCTGTGCAGAGGGACCAACCTCAGCATTAGCTACTGTAGCTTGAGGATATTTTTTTTTTTACTTCACAAACACACTGCCCCGAGGCCAATTAACTCAAGGCCTGTGAACCAGCCCCTTACCAGTACACTTCAATTCTCACAGGGTCTGACTGCACCATAATGCGTTATTCTTCCATTGGAGGTGTAGACAGTAGACTCCTGTAGTGGCACTGGACTTGTCTTTTGCAAATCATTAACATGCAATCATATACGTATGCATTTAGCCATTCGTGCATATCGTCTGGTGGACATTCTCACAAAACACCCCTCTCGATGTCTGTTCACTGATTAGTATGGTAAAATTGAAGAGTTCAGATGCAAAACCCCCTAACGCCATTTCTGAAGACCTGCACTTCTATATTTGAAAAAAAATGAATTATTTTCTCAAAAGGCACTTAGGGGGTTTTGCATCTGAACTCTTCAATTATATCCGTGAAGACAAATGCCATGAGAACGTTAGGCGGTTTTGTTTACAAAATGAAATGTGATTATCAGCTTGATTCACCACGCTAGAATAGCTCTGTCTGACTTGACAAAAAGACTGCTGCGAACAACCTTGAGAAGTCTACCATGCTGCATATGGGCCATCCGTCTGTCTTGTGTCTGACCGCAGACACTCTCTCGCTTTCATTTCAGTCACTTTCCTCCCCCACTCTTGTTTGCCCGACAAAGAGTGTGTGGAATGGCAATAGCTGAGTAGTAGGCTATGCGATGAATCCCATTACACATCCTTAGCCCTACGCCTTTCCCCTTCGCCTCCGTTTTTGCGCGTCCACGTGTAGGGGCAGTGGCGTCTTGATTCACATTCAGACAGAGGGGTAGGGGTACGGCAAAGGGCTTTCCACCCCTCCACGCGGAGATTTCCCGACACCACACTCCACGGACGGAGGGCTACGACAGATTTCCCTGAATGCATTGCGAATGCATTTAGAAATTGGCGGCAAGCCGCGGCATCCACAACAGCACGCAAGATTAAGTATTTTTGCTGCAATTGACGGTTTTAAAGTGTTAATAATTATTCCATTGTACTAAGTTTAATACTGTCCTAATGTGTGATGGCCCTTTTCTGCGTGAAACGCACATTAACAAAAACGCTATTAATGTCAACCTAATGCACCTTGCGGCTTCGTTTGAAAGCACGAGGGGCAAGAGGAAGGCGTAGGGGTAGGGGTAGAGATTAGAAATGGGAAAGGCCTATGCAGTGTGCCTCAAATAATCCCATATACAGGATTCATAAACTGTTAGACTTCCGCTCCTCTTGGCTGAGCTGCAAAAATGACTAAATAAATAAATAAGGAAAGAAAGAATGAAAAAATAATGAATGATTTGAGTTCCTTAGCACACCTCTCCAGGGCCTTTCTTTTGAGTAGAGCACAGGCTGTTGAAATGCCACTTTAGTGGTTTCTTTTATCCCAGAGGATAAGAAAACACATTCACCAGGTACCCAGGGGACTACAGCTGACTGAGTGAGGAGGAGAGGAGAGGAGAGGAGAGGAGAGAAGAGAAGAGAAGAGGAGAGGAGAGAAGAGGAGAGGAGAGGAGAAGAGAGGAGAGGAGAGAAGAGGGGAAAAGAGAAGAGGAGAGAAAAGAAGAGGGGGGAAGAGAAGAGGGGAGAAGATAAGAGGAGAGAAGAGGAGATGCGATGAGAGGAGAGGGGAAGGGAAGGGAGGGAAGGGGAGTAGAGGAGAGGAGTGGAGAGGTGATTAGAGGAGAGGAGAGAGGGAGGGAAGGGGAGTAGAGGAGAGGAGAGGAGAGGGAAGGAGAGGAGAGAAGAGGAGAGGAGAAGCGATGAGAGGAGAGGAAAGGGGAAGGTAGGGAAGGGGAGTAGAGGAGAGGAAAGGAGAGGAGAGGAGAAGCGATGAGAGGAGAGAAGAGGAGAGGAGAGGAGAGGAGAGGAGAAGATAGAGAAGGGGAGTAGAGGAGAGGAAAGGAGAGGAGAAGCGATGAGAGGAGAGGAGAGGGGAAGGTAGGGAAGGGGAGTAGAGGAGAGGAGAGGAGAGGGGAAGGGAGGGAAGGGGAGTAGAGGAGAGGAGAGGAGAGGGGAAGGGAGGGGAGTAGAGGAGAGGAGAGGAAAGGGAAAGTACAGCAGACTGTGGGGAAGGGAGGGGAGTAGAGGAGAGGAAAGGGAAAGTACAGCAGACTGTTAAAGAAAAGAGCAATCTTATGTCTAACCTCAGGACATCAAAATAAGACAAAAACGTCTCCACAATGCAGTCACTACCATTGGGGCACTGCTGAAGAGTTGCTGAGCTGTGTTTCATGAGCATCATCAAAACAAAGACACTTTTAAAATACACTTTGCTGACCTCCATGACCCCTATAGCTGCATAAATTATTAGTGTCACTCTCTCTGTAGTGAAATGAGTGACAATTTTTTTGTCACTTCTCTTGCAGTTTCCAAATCGCAGGACAAGTAGTGTTGACATCTATTTGATTTTGATCTAAGTCATGGACCTGAGCACACTTTTCTATTTTTTTGGCCTAAAATTGTCCTCAAAAAAAAAAAAAAAAAAAAAAAATGTCCTCAAAAGTTATTTTTTTTTATAGCAATCAACGCAATGAAAAAAACAGCTGCTACAGGCTTTAGGACCAATGGGGAACAGATGTTTTTTAAAATGCAGATTTAAGAACCATTGGGAATAAAGTAACTCCTGTGACTCTTTAAGAACCATTGGGAATAAAGCAGCTTATGTGACTCTTACAGTTGTGTACTGCAGTTTGTGTGGCGGTGACTAAATGTTTTGCAGCATTTTTTTTTATCCATCCATATGCATTGTTTTCATTTGTATAAACACTGTGTTATAGGGCATCTGTAATGACCTCTGCACAAAAGGCTTTTGCATGTGTGTATGTGTGTGTGTGTGTGTGTGTGTGTGTGTGTGTGTGTGTGTGTGTGTGTGTGTGTGTGTGTGTGTGTGTGTGTGTGTGTGTGTGTGAGAGAGAGAGAGAGAGAGAGAGAGAGAGAGAGAGAGAGAGAGAGAGAGAGAGAGAGAGAGAGAGAGAGAGAGAGAGAAAGAGAGACCTGCCTTGGGCTGAACTCACATACTATACATATATTATGTACAAGAGTGTTGTAACAACCTCTGCCTTCAGAAACCAATGTCAGAGTTCGTTTTTTTTTCTTTCTTATGTCAAGAGTTCCCTATCAAAATCCCTGCCTTGTCTTTTTGGTGCAATACCAAAACCCGCCACTTGCCAGAATGGCGGTGTCGCCCTAGATTTTGTATAAAACCAAAGAAGAAGCCAGCATTATGGAGGAGCCAAGTATCCAGCTGATCAAAGAAAGTAGATCTAACAAGAAGCGTCATTTTGTTTCTTTTCCGGTATCCACTTTATGTCGGGTGAACGCCCCTTTAGGAGACCTTCGGTTAGGAGACCTTCGGAGTCCTGAGGTTGAGAATCAATGAAGTCCCCTTAGCGCTGTAGATGGCGGTAGCACCCGTCGTGTGCAAACACCACGAAAAGAGAAGAAGAAGGAGGGACAACGCCCCCTTAGGAGACCGAATTTTGAGCACTCGCTTTTGCATTGAGTGGGCGTGTTTCGAGTCCTCTTTATTAAATATCCAACCTCTTTGAGCTGATTTTCTCTGGAGAACTTTTCCCGTGCGTTTGATATTTTCTCGATCAAGATTATCTGCAAGACCAACACACTTTACTAAGGTAACTCTGTTATCTGCCTTGGAAACGGATTATTACCACAGAAGAGAAAGTTTGCTGCTTGTTGCTGAGGAAATCCCGGACTGGAGTATGCTAGCGCTACGGATCTGGTAGACTCTCTGACTCTGACTGATCGTGACATTGACTATCTTTCTTTTTCTTTTTCTTCGTTCTTCAAGATGTGATTTTACTGCTGTTGGGATTTATTCTTTGAGGGTTGATGTAAAGACTATATTCGAACTGTTCGTTTTGCGTGGTGAATCTAAATGGGAAAGATGTTTTCGTATGGAAAGGATTTTTTTGGTGATGGACTGAACTCGTTACTGCTGTGAACTGAACTTCACTGTATGAACTGAACGAACCTTTGGGTGAACAATATACTGCAAACATGAAATTTGGTTGGTTGCTGAGTGTTCTTTTTGATGTTTAATGCTCTATTGACAAGTGTTGCGCTACTACTTTGGGATATTTAATTTAAAAAGGGTACATGTTGCATTTTATGCTCATTCAGCTGTATGCATTATACATGTAATCATGTGACGGTTTTCCGACCTGACCCCCAGCTCACTTCCTCAAAAATTATTGACAGTTTTTAGGCTGTCTGGCACCCCGGAAAACTTTGAAGGAAAAACCGTTACAGTGTATACAGATGTGTGTAAGAGTGGATGGTAACACTTTACTATAACTACCCCAAAAAAGCTTTATAAAGACTTTATAAATAATTAACTAATTATCAACAAAATGTTAACAAATGTTTATGAATGGGCTAGAAATACTATGTTAGCACAACAGACATAGCACAGTCTTATCGGTCCTGGAAGTTTATCCTCCAAAGACCAGAAGGCATGAAACCACGTAAAACTCACACAGTAGAAGTTGATTCCCTCTCCACTGTGCTGTCGTAGTTTGGTTCTTACTCATTTACAAACATTTGTAAATGCTTTGTTAAATGTTAATTATAATTAAATGTTAATAAAGTGTTTATTAAGCTTTTTTGGGTAGTTATTGTAAAGTGTTACCGAGTGTATGTACTGTACAGTCTTGCAGCATGTATGCAGATGAGTGCAGTATGTTGGTGTACACCTTAATTTCCTCCGAGATCAAAAAAATATCTACTCTACCACTACTTACAGTATATTGCTCAACAGAAGGCCATCAGGGGAGGCTTTCGACTGTACTGTAAGAGCCTCCCATTTCATTTCAAACCGTGTCTGTTACTGCCATATGTCTTGTAAAAGAAAGTGAAGAAAGTCTCCCAGCCCCAACCCCACAATATAAACACTGTATATTACAAATCTTTTATCGCCCTACAACCCACGTTTATCTGCTTTATTCACTCAAATCTGGTAAGCCTGGAAAAGCTTGTAATAATATAAGAAGTCTTTTATAGCACACCAAACAGATTAAGCTTCATAAGGCTCGAATGTCTTTATTTGATACTCTTGAAACGAGCTCCGCCTTCATAAAATCCTATGGCAACAAGCGGTAGGCCCAGGGCTGGCATAACGTACAGGCTAGATATGGCTGCAGCCTAGGGCCCCCACCTACCAGGGGGGCCCTGATTGCCCAAAAGTGGAAAAAAGCAGAATTGTCAAGATGCAATATTGAAAATCTCATCCCCATTGTGTTGTGTACAGTCGGTAGTCATTCTATCCTGAAATTTTAGCTCCTTAATGATGACACTGTCTATGTACATTTCTACATGGCGAAATTTGCCATCTCGGGGGGCCCCAGAGCAACCTGTAGCCTAGGGGCCCCAGGCCATCACAATCCGGCCCTGGGTAGGTTGGCTCCAATGCAGAAGCGGGTGTATAAAAAATCCCACTTTTAGCTTTTAAACTACCTTGACATTTAGAGTTTAAGTTCAGGTGCATGAGAGACAAAAAGTTATAGGCTGCAGCTTTGCAAAAGAGTTTTGACCTTCTTGCGTTGTGCTTTGCTGGAGCGCTTGCTAGTATGCCACCAATGGTTCATAATTTGATGGGCCATTTGAGTGATTTCAGTAACACCATTAATGTATTTAACCCAATTTAGGAGTTTTGGCGGTGTTGTAGATTCTCTTGTTGTACTCTCTTTAGCTCACTTTCTTTGAATTTGTTATAACAGTTGGGGCGTAATGCCAGGCTTAAAAAAAAACAAACAAACAAACAAAAAAGGTCCCTCGGGAACTTTCTAATCACTTCACAAAATTGCTAGATTATTCAACAGAGCTAATTAAAAAAACTCATTGGTCTACTCCTCCAGATGCACTCTTGTGTATCATATTGTTTTATATTGTTTTTTTTTTGGTTACGTTTTTGTTCCCCATCTGTGTGTTTTGTACCTATTGTAATATCCTTTTAGCTTTAGCTGATATTCTCCAGTGATTGCCTGATGTTTAATATCTCTGGATATAATTTGGTTTTGGTATTTAATTAGATTTCATATTCACTTCCTACATATTTCATGCCTTCATTAACCCATTAAGACGCGGCTTTATACATTTGTTGTTACCAGTATGGTAATGACCAAGTCGTGGTGCATTACTAAAGGGCCTGTGTTGTGTCATAGTATTGTAGTGCTATGGTAGTTACATTTCAATGACTATTACAGCGTGCCACTGGAGGTACGGCGCGCATTAAGGGGCTACGCATAAATTAACTATTACTTACAACATTTTTCCACTCCGACTCATGCACCATTATTGTAAAGTGTTTCCGTCATACCTTTGTTGTTTTGTTCTTATTTTACATCCTTTTATTATTACTTTTCCCTGGGGAGCAATTTGAGATGTGATGAAGGAAGCTTCCCAAATTAAATGTTTTTTTTTCCATTACACATGCGTGTATCTGCGCGTGTGTGTGTGTGTATGAAACAGAGAAGGAGAGAGAGAGAGAGAGAGAGAGAGAGAGAGAGAGAGAGAGAGAGAGAGAGAGAGATCAACTTACCAGTATTGTGGTGATGACGAGTGTTGTGTTGAAGAGTGAGTCTGTTACGTTGAGCGACGGCAGCTTTCTGTCCATAGACAACCCCTGTTCCGAATGCCACTGGCCAATCTGTAACGCACACGCACGCACGCACGCACGCACGCACGCACGCACGCACGCACACACGCGCACACACACACACACACACACACACACACACACACACACACACACACACACACACAGAAGGAGCTGTGAGAAACATCTCGAAAGGATGAAACATATTATTGTGCAAAGTGATTGTGATTGTGAGGTCATCGAGCGCCACCCCTTTCAGGACACCATTGTGGGGAACAGAGGCGTCTCTAGGTTCAGCTGGGGGGGGGGGGGGGGGGGGCAAGCGAGATGTCAAAGGAGTGAACAAACTCAAAAACTCAAAAGCCCGATTCACACGGGATAAATATAACCTATGGACCCCTGGTAATTCGCAATTACCCTCGGACCTCCGTGATTTTTCAGGGCGCATTCGGACGGGATAAATAAACGTCCGTTATTTAAGCAATTTGCAGACATAAGAAGGGGGTGCAGACAGTGCGCCTATGTGAGATTACCCCAGGACGTCTGTGTTTCGCCAGAATACAGTAGGTGATTTGCGGCGGAATTATTAGCTCACAAATCGCGGACATGGCACATTCGCACAGGACTAACAACTCAGACATTCTCCGTAATTATTCCAAATTACTGGGGGTCCATTGGTAATAAAAGTCCCGTCCGAATCGGGCTTAGGTGGGAAATGTTGTCCACCATCCAGGGGCTTGGGGTCCACAAGCGGCTGCCTGCCTAGCCTGGTGACAAGTTGCGCCTCTGCTGGGGAAGCCGTGGCAAAGTTATTAGAGAAGTGAACTTAAGATCAGAGGGTCTTCAATCTCCCCTTAGTGCAATCTACCTCACACTGCCTTGCTTGCTGATCATGCTTCCCAGGTAAAGTACGTATAAAACATTAAATGACAAAAAAACAATGTTATGACTTTGTGCTAGATTCACAACAATCCATCTGTGTCTCCTCCTCATCGTCGTAGTGGATGACAATAGATTTGCTAAATGAAAAAAAAAAAAAACAAGTCCAGGTCCGTGGCTGTATTCATGTCACGTCTGACAGCATGTAGTCTGTCTGACAGAATCAGAGCAGGGGAAGTGGTCTTCAGAATTAATTACTGGTTGAGCTGTTTTTAGCATCGCTCCCAAAGCTCATCCGTCTACAAACCTGGAGCATGATGCCAGCCAGTTTTACAAAACCTTTGATTTCCATGTATGTGTACGTACATAGCACTTGAAAAAAGGAAGAGAAACGTTCACACTATCGTCTGATGATTTATCTTCCAAGTGTTTCTTTTGCTGAATCCAACATAAAGCATAGATACTACATGTTAATTGAAGAGGTCAAGGAGCATTGCCAGATTTCACAGTGTTCATTTTCTCATTCTAAGAGAGCTGTCCTTGACTTCTTCAATTTATCTACATTACCGTACGAACATGCCAGAAGAGAAAAAAAAGCTACAAAGGGTCGTTGGACTGTTTTCAACACGAGCGATAAAAATGACAGAGTATGACAGTAGGGACACATAGGAGGCGAAGCAAGCGAAGCGAAGAGAGGCGAAATCCAACCGTCACCAGGTCGTCGCGGCGAATCAAATGGAATGGAACAGTTATGTTGTTGATTTGATTGGGCCGCGGCAGGCGAATTCGCTCCTCATTTGCATAACATTAAACTTTCTTTAATAATTTCGCTTCGCTTCGCTTCGCTCCTGTTCGCTTGCTTTCGCTTGCCATTGCTTGCCTTCGCCTCTCTCATAGGAATGAATGGCAAAGTTCGCAAATTCGCGTGTATGTGTCCCTACCGTGACCGTGTGCAGAATGCGAGCATTCGGACATTCCAATGGGCTGTAACTTAACCACATCAAGGCTCATTACCATCACATTCACTGAATTTCAACTTCAAACTGTCGTGCCGCTCAAATCACTTTGTCGGCCAAGTTGCTTTTGTCTCTTTTATCGCCAGTTCAAGTCAAGTCAAGTAGGTTTTTATTGACACACACACACACACACACACACACACACACGCACAATCATTGGGATACACACACACACACACACACACACACACACACACACCGCCATTGTCAAGTCAAGTCAAGTCAAGTCAAGTAGGTTTTTATTGTCAATTTCTTTACATGCACTGGTCATACAAAGAATTTGAAATTACATTTCTTGCTTTCCCATACAGACATAGACTAAATCTAGGTAAGGACATAGACAGTATAGACATAGACAGAACTTATACATGGACTTAAGACAGTATGGACATAGACAGTGCTCATACAGACATTTAAAGTGCAAGACTGGACAACAGAAGACTTGTAGATGACATACATTAAGAGGTATCCTTTCTTTCTTCTATTAAAAGAATGACTTCTGTCGCAATGTCACTCTCGTTGTGTCTGGTGTGTTTTCATGGTTTCACCTCATGCATATGCACACAGTATGAAGCGTTTTGAATACAAGTGATGTGGGAAGAGCCGTACAGTAGGGTATGCACGTATTTCTAGATGTACCTGAGAATGGTAATGTTGTACGCAGAGAGAATAATATATCTCTATTAATGCCCATTCATTATTTAATGTGTGTTTCTGCATTGGAATGGTGCATTAGCAAAGTCTGGAACTATCATAAACACATACACGTACATGTACTGCCCGTCCACACACACACACGCACACATACACACAGACGCACACGCACACGCACATGCACACACACACACACACACACACACACACACACACACACACACACACACACACACACACACACACACACACACACACACACACACACACACACACACACACACACACACACACACACACACACACACACACCTATACACACCACAGTAACACTACAGTACCGGTACTTCACAGGATTGTTTTTTGGTGTGAGGTCAAATACAAATTTGTTCTGTTTGTTGAAAAGGTGTTAAAATATTGACTCTACCTGGTGTTCTCTAAATGACTCAAAAAGAGAACCATTTGTATCGTGGAGTCCTACAGAGACTGTGCTGCTTTAGAATGTTGCTCAAAGCAAACAACGCCTGATTCTGACAACAGAACACACAGAGCTTCTGGAATGGAATTTTTCCCCCGAGAATTCCATCAAAAGATTCTGTTTGTCTGTTCTGAGTCTCACAGGGACTGGTATCAGCCTTCACATGCACACAAGTGTTCAGATGTGTGCGGCGTACAGACACAGAAACACATACACACATGTACGCACACACACACACATGTACGCACATACGCACGCACACATGCACGCACGCACGCACGCACGCATGCAAGCACGCATGCATGCACGCACACCATCTATCTTTGCCATTAATGTATTCTGTCAGATGGTAAGGCCACTCGAGTGTTGAGAGAGAGAAATGCAAAAATCAGATGCTATGTGAGAGTAAAGGAGAGAAACTAGAAGAGAGATGGTTGAAATGTCATGACATATGGAGGACCTGATTTTCCCCTACCCAAAACAATGATCGGTAACACTTTCTATGAAGCCCATATCTATAGCGCATTATGAGCACATGTACAACTTATAATGCACATCATAATCATAGTGCATTATGACTACACTCATAACGCTTAATGATGGAATATATCAACAGTCATGAATAACTATAAATCTAGCTTATAATGCATTATAAATCTTAGGGTGTTTTGAGTGCTTGTGAATGGTTATAAACTACAGGCAGTGAAGGGGCTTATAATACATTATAACCGTCAAAATGCACTGTGATTAATTATGATGTGCATTATAAGTTGTTATAAATGCGCTCATAATGCGCTATAGATATGGGCTTCATAGAAAGTGTTACCCAATGATCTTATCCTCTGTTGAAAGTTTATGTACCCACTGCCATACCCTTTCTTACCAGCCACCAGTAAACAACGCTCACCACCAAAGGCTCTTTGACCATACCCCTTGCCGTAATCTTTTCTTTACCCCCAGCCAAAACTTTTTTTTTACCCCTGCCATAGCCTCTCTTTACCCCTAAAAAGCTTCTCACTATACCTCTCTGCAAAGGCTTCTTTTTCTTTTTCTCTTTCCCCAGCAGCCTTTCTTACCCTCGCAGTAAGCTTCTCTTACCCTTGCAGTAAGCTTCTCTTACCCTGAGCCAAAAGAAAAAGATGGCCCTACTCCTTCCCCTCCAGCAGTACTCCCCAGTCCCCACTCTCCTCTCCTCATCCCTTTCTCCTCTCCTTTCCTCTCCTCTCCTTTCCTTTCCTTTCCTTTCCTTTCCTTTCCTTTCCTTTCCTTTCCTTTCCTTTCCTCTTCTCTTCTCATCCCTCTCTCCTCTTCTCTTCTCATCCGTCTCTTGTCTCGTCTCGTCCCCTCTCCTCTCGTCTCCTCTCCTCTCCTCTCCTCTCCTCTCCTCTCCTCTCCTCTCCTCTCCTCTTCCTCTCCTCTCCTCTCCTCTCCTCTTCCTCTCCTCTCCTCTCCTCTCCTCTCCTCTCCTCTCCTCTCCTCTCCTCTCCTCTTACTGCCTGTCAAAATGTGTCTCACCTGCCATGGTCTACTCCCCCTCAGCCAAAAGATCTTCTCTTACTACCCCTCCATCAGCTTTACCCCCTGCCATGCGCTCCTCTTACCCACTGTCAAAAGTTTCTCACACCTCCTGTCAAATGGTAATTACCCCCACCCCCCACCCCCCGGCATGTGGGATGGTGTACATCAGTTGGCTTCTTGGACAGCTCTGACTGGACTGTCACGCCAGAGCCTGGTCCTTGGTGTGTAGGTGTAGCAGGCAGAGCATCATGTCCAGGGCCGGAGTAAGAAGGCCCGGGGTCCCTATGTCAGTGATTTTCAACCTATGGGCCGGGGTATTCCAAGTGGGCCTTGAAATCATTTTCTACAAATTATAATCATATTGTGGTGTGTGTTGCTATTGATTTATTTGAGTTTTGTTCTTTTTTAGGTCAGAAGTGGGCCCTGAACATTTGTGACAATTTTGAGTGGGCCCCACGTTGGCAAAGGTTGGGAACCCCTGCCCTAGGCTATACAGGTTGGTGCAGGCCTTAGATGGCATCATATTTCCAACCCAAGAGGATGTAGGCTACTAATAAGATTTAAAACTCTATATGACAAGGCAGACTAAGTTATCAATATCACATCCTGTTAAATTCCTCCAATGGCATTGTTTTTTTCCTCATTTGACCAATCGGTGGGGAGGCTTGCTGGTGGGGACCCCAGATGTAAACTAGCTTCTAGCTAACTCTGGTACTAGATTCTGTCTTGTACATGGCCCCTGTCAAATAAGCAATAATCTAAACTAAACTAAACTAAACTAAACTAAACTAAACTAAACTAAACTAAACTAAACTAAACTAATAAACTCGGCTGCAGCCATATCTAGCAAGAACCCTCCCAGCAGTACCCCCCGCCCCTCCCCCCGCCACATAAAAAAAAAATTGTTCCTTGTCCACAGCCATTCTCTCCTCTCACCCGCCTGTCCATCAAAAAGCTCCTCTTGGCCCCTGTCATGGCGTCTTCTACCCCTGGCGTCCCCAAATGCCAAAGATGTCTCATACAGTGCAGTACAGTACACGCCCTGCACTACCTCATGCCATGCCTGGTCTGCTCTCCTCTTGCCCCGCTGTCAAAATCCCCCTCCAAAAAGCTTCTCTTACCCCCTGTGTCATTATATTCCCCGCCAGGAGCTTTTCTTACCCCCGTGGGTCATTATATTTCCAGGAGGACACGGTGGGATGTCAAATCCCCACAATGCCGTGTGACCTTCACCCTGATCCTCTCTGCTAATGAACACAGCCTCAAGGTCATCATGGAGTGGGCTTGAGTGCCTCTTGACATTTCAAATTTACCGAGAAGAACATGAGCTCAGTAGAGGGCCTTCTTCCACAGGTCTCTTCAAGATATATTTCCCCCCCTTCCCTTTCACCTTTGCATTAGAGCTAAATAGCTGAATCTGACTGTTTTTTTTTGTACTCCTCAACCGTTCAGCCCACCTCCAGATTTGGCAGTAGTATGTGACTTAATCCGATTCAATGATTTATGATAGACTACTAGCACACTAAACAACTACAGAGTTCATCTAAGTGAGTTTGGAAAATGAGTTCATTTTCCCAAAATACTGTAGCTCAGTGTGACATTACAGTGAAAAGCTGAGTTCACATTCAGACGACTTCAGGATATGGTAACGACACGCTTCGTGCTAATTCAATTCAATTAAAGCTGATAGCTAAAGAGTGACTAGAGAGTGAAAGATGAAAGTAACAAACCATCAAGATCCTTCTCAACAGATGGAAAATAATTTCCCCAAAAAAAGAGTTCCAAGATCATTTACATACTTCAAAAACTAACTTCACCCAATTAGAAGTAAATAGGGAAAAAAATGCCACCATGTCGCGTTTGGTTTGACAGAACCACCGATTCGTAATTAACGCCGATACTGAAGGGAAAACGAAAAACATGTGTAATTAAGAGTTTTTTACTAAAGTACTAAAACTAATCTCAAAGCTGCAGAGGCTGTCAAAGAAGAAAGTTTGGCAAACTGGGCAAACACGTTGCCACAGGCATTTGGCATCAGCATGGTTGCTGCCTGTATTTGCTGATCTGAAAACGTTCTCCACCCACCACATAGGTACCCTGTGTGTGCACATGTGTGTGATTGTGGGTGGGTATGTGTGTGTGTGTGTGTGTGTTTGTGTGTGTGTGCGTGCGTGCGTGTATGCTTGTGTGTGTGTGTGCATATGTGTGTGTAGAGCAATGACAAATATTCTGCCTGAAAACTTTCTCCACATCACATAGCCGTCACACAGCTAGCGTGGGGTCATGTTGTTTTGCTACACCTGAGTAGGTTTGTAACGAGCGGCATATGGGCCTGCCTCTGGAAGCTGTCGGTAATCAGAGGCGGACCTTCCATTAGGCAAACCTAGGCAATTGCCTAGGGCCCTGGCCAAATCTGTCCTCCATAGGGGCCCAAACTGTCAAACAGTATACAAACACACACAGAAAATAGGCTTAGTCTTAATTTGTAAAGTAATCCAAGATAATATGTGAGACAAAACACTAAAATAGCACCAAAACACAGATTTTATGTCTATGTACAGTAATGACTTTTTAGGGCCCCCAAATATATTTCGCCTAGGGCCCCAATATGGCTAGATCCGCCCCTGTCTGTAATGTGTCGAGCCGAGCGAGGGGTGGCAGAGTACCCTTTCCCTTTCACAAAGTCAAATCAAGCAGAGGAGGCGGAGGTAAGGGTGTGTGTGTGTGTGTGTGTGTAATGTGTGTGTGTGTGTGTGTGTGTGTGTGTGTGTGTGTGTGTGTGTGTGTGTGTGTGTGTGTGTGTGTGTGTGTGTGTGAGTGTGAGTGTGTGTGTGTGTGTGTGTGTGTGTGTGTGTGTGAGTGTGTGTGTGTGTGTGCGTGTGTGTGCATGCGTGTGTGTGTGTGTGTGTGTATATGTGCGTGTGCGCGCGCGCGCGTGTGAGTATGTGTGCGTGTGTGTGTGTGTGTGTGTGTGTAGGACTGACAACATTTCTGCTATTTTGTTGGTGCAGAACAAACTTGTCAAAAAACAAGCTGCATATTTTTTTTTTTTTTTTTAAATCTTCATAACTGATGAATGGATTGCACTACTCTGCTGAAAGAGAAGACAGGAGTGAAAAAGTGAAAAAAAAAACAGGGGATGAAGAGAAGAGAGACATGAAGGAGATGAGGAGAGAAAGAAAGAGGAGGATGAGATGGGGAGAGGGGGATGGAGAGAGATACGTACATGTGGAGGAGAGGAGAATGACAGAAGTAGAAGAGCAAAAAGGAGAAGTAGAGGAGAGGAGGGGAGAGAGAGACATGTAGAGGAAGAGAGAAACGGAGGACAAATAAGGAAGATGAGAAGAGGGGAAGGGAGGACAGGACAATAGGAGGGAGTAAAGGAGAGGAAAAGGAGAGAGCAGTGAAGGAGACGAGGGGAAGAGGAGAGCAGTCAAAGAGAGGAGGAGAAGAGGGCAGTGAAGGAGAGGAGGAGAAGAGGAGGGAAGTGAAGGAGAGGAGGAGAAGAGGAGAGAAGTGAAGGAGAGGAGGAGAAGAGGAGGGATGTGAAGGAGAGGAGAAGAGGAGAGCAGTGAAGGAGAGGAGGAGAAGAGGAGGGAAGTGAAGGAGAGGAGGAGAAGAGGAGGGAAGTGAAGGAGAGGAGGAGAAGAGGAGGGAAATGAAGGAGAGGAGGAGAAGAGGAGAGCAGTGAAGGAGAGGAGGAGAAGAGGAGGGAAGTGAAGGAGAGGAGGAGAAGAGGAGAGCAGTGAAGGGGAGGGAAGTGAAGGAGAGGAGGAGAAGAGGAGAGCAGTGAAGGAGAGGAGGAGAAGAGGAGAGCAGTGAAGGAGAGGAGGAGAAGAGGAGGGAAATGAAGGAGAGGAGGAGAAGAGGAGAGCAGTGAAATAGAGGAGGAGAAGAGGAGGGATGTGAAGGAGAGGAGGAGAAGAGGAGGGAAGTGAGGGAGAGGAGGAGAAGAGGAGGGAAATGAAGGAGAGAAGGAGAAGAGGAGAGCAGTGAAATAGAGGAGGAGAAGAGGAGAGCAGTGAAGGAGAGAAGGAGAAGAGGAGAGCAGGGTTTGTGGTGTCAGAACACTCCTCTGTATTGGGTAGGCGGGGTTTGGGGCATCTTACTCCTCTGTATTGGGTAGGCGGGGTTTGTGGTGTCAGAACACTCCTCTGTATTGGGTAGGCAGGGTTTGGGGCATCACTCCTCTGTATTGGGTAGGCGGGGTTTGTGGTGTCAGAACACTCCTCTGTATTGGGTAGGCGGGGTTTGGGGCATCACTCCTCTGTATTGGGTAGGCGGGGTTTGGGGCATCTTACTCTGATAGATGATTCGGTAACACTTTATTTTAGGGATACATCTATTAGCACTAATACATACAATGTGTCTGTATAAGTAACTTGTAAGGCATGTACAAAGCAAAATCAAACATTTGTAAGGCATGTAGGCCTATTCGCAAATGTCTTGTTCATGCACAATAAGGGATTTATTACCAATTTAACCTTAGTAAGTACCTAGTAGGCCTTAGCTTTTGCTTAGTACATGCCTTACAAGTTACTTATGCAGGCATTAACATTGTATGTATTAGTGCTAATAGATGTATCCCTAAAATAAAGTGTTACCGACAATTCTTTGCTGAAAACTTGCTTCCTTAGCTTCCTAAAACAAAAAACTGGCTTCATTGCTTCGACTAGAAGGTTGCCCCTTTGCTCGCTACACAGAATCAGAAAATAAAATCTCACTGTGTTGGAATTGGAGGACAGGTTTTAAGTCCCGTAAAGAATAATACAAATTTTGAGGCTAGAACAGCTATTTTTGCAGCTATGGTTCATATGGTTAACTACAATACCGCAGATGGGCAGTGCTACACTTAATCAAATTTACCTGAAGCGAATATGATTGTCACAGTAGGGTAAATTAATGTGGACATATTCAATTATTTCCAATGATGAGACAGGAAGGCAATTATCTCCACAAATGATTTTACGTTACGTCTTAACCACATAACTGCTATGGTTTCCGATGCCATTTGATGCCATTGTTTGATTACCTTGGTCACCACATGCCTGCTTGTGACGGTGCATGTGTCAGTCTGTCTATCTAGCAAATGTCTTTCTGTGACAGATGATCTGTCCATCTGTCCATCTGTCTGTCTGTGAAGAATAACACGGCTGCTTCCACCTGACCTATCCATCTTTGTAGATGTTGACTGAACGATTATCTGTCTGTCTGTGATGCAAGTGACAATATGTTTGTCTGTTTGGGTTGTGAGTGGACAATCTGTTTGTCTGTCTGTGTTGAGAGTGACAGTGTTTGTCGGTGTTTCTGGCGATCTGTCAGGGTTTTGTGGGTAACACATGGCAGCATTTGTAGAGGAAGGACAGGAGAAGAGGAGAGAGGAGAGGAGAAGAGGAGAGAGGAGAGGAGAAGAGGAGAAGAGGAGAGAGGAGAGGAGAAGAGGAGAGAGGAGAGGAGAAGAGGAGAGAGGAGAGGAGAGAGGACAGGAGAAGAGGAGAGAGGTGAGGAGAAGAGGAGAGAGGAGAAGAGGAGAGAGGAGAAGAGGAGAGGAGAGAGGAAAAGATGAGAGAGGAGAGGAGGAGAGGAGGAGGGAGTATCTTCACCTTGCAGAGTTTAGATAAAGAACACAAAAGGAACAGAATGTGTGCTTTAGAGAGTACAACAGCAGGGAAGAGGAGGTGTGTGTGTGTGTGTGTGTGTGTGTGTGTGTGTGTGTGTGTGTGTGTGTGTGTGTGTGTGTGTGTGTGTGTGTGTGTGTGTGTGTGTGTGTGTGTGTGTGTGTGTGTGTGTGTGAGAGAGAGAGACAGGGAAAGAGAGAAGGAGTGAGTGATACTGAGCAGTCTACAAGAGGAGAGAGAGAAAGAGAGAGAGAGAGAGAGAGAGAGAGAGAGAGAGAGAGAGAGAGAGAGAGAGAGAGAGAGAGAGAGAGAGAGAGAGAGAGAGAGAGAGAGAGAGAGGAGAGAGAGAGAGAGAGGAGAGAGAGAGAGAGAGAGAGAGAGAGAGAGAGAGAGAGAGAGAGAGAGAGAGAGAGAGAGAGAGAGAGAGAGAGAGACAGAGAGAGACAGAGAGAGAGAGAGAGGAGGATGGAGTGACACACTACACTGGGTTGAGTAGGCTACCTACAAGAGAATAGACAGTCCCAAAAGGGCAAAGTGCAGAGAGGCAGCGAAGAAGAACAGAGCAGCGTCATGACTACAGAGGTGTGTGTGTGTGTGTGTGTGTGTGTGTGTGTGTGTGTGTGTGTGTGTGTGTGTGTGTGTGTGTGTGTGTGTGTGTGTGTGTGTGTGTGTGTGTGTGTGTGTGTGTGTGTGTGTGTGTGTGTGTGTGTGTGTGTGCAGAGATGCAGCCAAGAAGAACAGAACAGCGTCATGACTACAGAGAAGACGATGCCAGGGCCGGACTAACACACAGGCAAGAAAATAGAGGAGGAGGAGGAGAGAGAGAGAATTGAGAGTCAGACCAGCAAGCAGTGGGAAGCAGAGAGAGAACAAACACAAACAGAGATCAGAGTATTGCAGCGACTGAACAACAGAGAGTGTGGGAGAGGAATACAATACACACACCTGAATAAAGGGTGAGAGAGACAGAGGTGAGGAGAAGGGAGAAATACACAGGAATAAAGGGTGAGAGAGACAGAGGTGCAGGGTTGCCAGATGAGGCTGATGATTTCCAGCCCAAAAAATGCTCAAAACCCGCCTAGAAGCACAAAATCCCGCCCAATTCTATTGATTTCTATAGGAAAATTGGGCGGGTTTTCTGCTAAATGCCATTTTTATCCGCACACGGCCGTCATAAGCAGCCCAATTGGGCGGGAAACAGCCCAATCTGGCAACACTGCAGAGGTGAGGAGAAGGGAGGAATACACAGGAATAAAGGGCGAGAGACAGATAAAGGGTGAGAGAAACAGAGGTGTGGAGAAGAGAGGAATACACACACAGGAATAAAGGGCGAGAGAAACAGAGGTGAGGAGAAGGGAGGAATGCACAGGAGGGGAGGAGGAGTGGAGTGGAGGAATGCAGGAGGAGTGCAGGGGGAGTGGAGCAGAGGAGTGGAGGTGTGGTGGAGTGGAGGAGTGGAGGAGGAGTGGAGTGGAGAAGAGGAGTGGAGGAGGAGTGGAGGAGGAGTGGAGGAGTGGAGGAGGAGTGGAGGAGAGGAGGAGTGGAGGAGGAGTGGAGGAGAGGAGGAGTGGAGGAGGAGTGGAGGAGGAGTGGAGGAGTGGAGGAGGAGTGGAGGAGAGGAGGAGTGGAGGAGTGGAGGAGAGTAGGAGTGGAGAAGAGGAGTGGAGGAGAGCAGGAGAGGAGGAGTAGAGTAGTAGAGGAGTGGAGGAAAGGAGGAGAGGAGCAGTGGAGGAGAGGAGGAGTGGAGGAGAGGAATAGTGGAGGAGTGGAGGAGAGGAGTACAGGAGGTGTGGAGGAGAGGAGAGGAGGAGAGGAGGAGAGGAGGAGAGGAGGAGTGGAGGAGAGGAGGAGAGGAGGAGTGGATCAGAGTATTGCAGGGGCTGAACAACAGAGAGTGTGGGAGAGGAATACATACACAGGAATAAAGGGTGAGAGAGACAGAGGTGAGGAGAAGGGAGGAATACACAGGAATAAAGGGCGAGAGAGACAGAGGAGAGGAGAAGGGAGGGATACACAGGAATAAAGGGCGAGAGAGACAGAGGTGAGGAGAAGGGAGGAATACTGAGGACACTCATATAATTAGATGGCTGTTTGTTTCTCTTACACACCATGATGAAGGCCACAGCGCCGAAACGTGTTGGTGTTTTTTAATGCATTTGCCCCTTAAATAAAGTTTGTTTTTTTACTACATTAACCAACTGAAGTGCCTGGACCAAGGTTTTTCTTCCTTCTGTCATTGTTGAACACAGGAATAAAGGTTGAGAGAGAGGTAAGGAGAATACTAACAATGGCTATATGAGACAGTCCGGAAGAGAAGACAAAGCATATGGACGAATGATGGAAAGGTAAACAGAATATCTGAGACAGAATGAAAGAGGGTTTGTGTTTGTGTGTGTGTGTGAGCGTGTGTTTGTGTGTGTGTGTGTGTGTGTGTGTGTGTGTGTGTGTGTGTGTGTGTGTGTGTGTGTGTGTGTGTGTGTGTGTGTGTGTGTGTGTGTGTGTGTGAGAGAGTGTGTGTGTTTGTGTGAGCGTGTGTGTGTGCGTGTGCGTGTGTGTGTGTGTGTGCGTATGTCTGCGTGTGTGTGTGTGTGTGTGTGTGTGTGTGTGTGTGTGTGTGTGTGTGTGTGTGTGCATGCGTGCCTGTGTAACATAGTAAGCAATGTGTGTGTGTGTGTGTGTGTGTGTGTGTGTGTGTGTGTGTGTGTGTGTGTGTGTGCGTGCGTGTGTGTGTGTGTGTATATGTCTGTGTGTGTGTGTGTGTGTGTGTGTGTGTGTGTGTGTGTGTGTGTGTGTGTGTGTGTGTGTGTGTGTGCGTGCGTGCCTGTGTAACATAGTAAGCAATGCGTGTGTGTGTGTGTGTGCGTGCCTGTGTGTGTGTGTGTGTGTGTGTGTGTGTGTGTGTGTGTGTGTGTGTGTGTGTGTGTGTGTGTGTGTGTGTGTGTGTGTGTGTGCGTGCGTGCGTGCGTGTGTGTGTGTGCGTGCGTGCCTGTGTAAGTAAGCAATGACCCCATATGGCAAGGAGGGTTTGGATGAGGCTCCCTTGTCCAGACTGCAGACACAGTCCAAAACACATAAACACCAACAGGTAAACAATAGCCAGACACACAGACAAACACATAAACACCAACAGGTAAACAATAGCCAGACACACAGACAAACTCAATCAAACAGACCGACAGGCAAACAGACAGACAGACAGACAGACAAACACAGTCAAACAGACCGACAAGGCAAACAGACAGACAGACAGACAGACAGACAGACAGACAGACAGACACAGACAGGCAGACTTACAGAAAGGCACAGACAGACAGACAGACAGACAGATATATATGATACGTACTGTATATATACAAACACAGATAAAGAAACAGACAACAACAGACAGAGAAACAGAAACAAACACAGAAACACAAACAGACACACAGAAATACACAGGCAATCAGACAGACACACAAACACTAACCCACAAACCACCCCTGGCCGGGAGCAGATCAAAGTGTTCTCTGCCTTCAAAGCTGTCCACATTCCTCCAGCCAGGCTGTGGCAGGGGGGAGACAGCTGACTTCCAAGCCTGCCCAGCAAACACCACCCTGGGCTGAGGATGCTCTAGTCCAGTCGTTCTCAAACTCTTTGTGTGAAGTACCACCCGAAAAAATATTGAGCTCTCCGAGTACCACCTTGACAACGAACATTAGAATATCGCGGCAAAGGCCTTCCATATTCATTTTGCCAGTCAATAGGCCTATAGGAGAGGTTCAACGGCATCAACAGCTACGGTCACATTCAGTGCAAGTTTGTTTTTCAATTTCTTGCTTGCCTAGTATTATTCTGCATTATGTTTTCAGATTCATACAGTTCAATATTACAAAATGTGAGACCAACGACACATTTTTGACTGCAACAACTTGATCAGCCTTCAAATCAATGCACAAAAAATAAAATCGTACCACCAGAGATGTCTCAAGTACCAACAGTGGTACGCGCACCACAATTTGAGCACCACTGCTCTGATCTACAGCACCCTGGTACTATCCATCCCCCAAGAAATGCTTTATTGATCACAAAGGAAACAAGGGCAGACAGAGATGGCAACCTGGAAGCGATATATTTTTATTTTGCTAGTATGGCGTCGACGCCACAGATGGCCAAACTCAGCATCTGATTGGTCGAGCAGAAAACACTCCGCCACTCGCCACTCTAAAGCCCAATTTTAGAATAGGTGTCCTTCCCAAAACCATCCCTAAACCTAACCTGTCAGGAAAGCAATGTTTCTGGGGCTTTATTGCTACCAAGAACAGTGGAAGAAGTTGGCGAATTTGTTGCAAATCTGTGCCCAGACCAAAACCATCCCTAAACCCAACCTTTCACAGGGTGTTGTGGTGCTTCCCTGGAAGTTGGACCAATCAGAAGCCGAGTTTGGATATGTGTGGTGTTGCAATACATGGGTTCTAAATTTTTGTTTCAACCTGACTGCGCGAAACTACAAAGTAGCTGCGCACAACAAAACCTCTGAATGGTGGAAACCATTGTCGGTCAAAACATTTGCTCACATGGTTGGCTGCCAGTGTCTTGCCCCTCCTCACAACATTGTGTTTACAAACATGGCAAACCTATGTATACGAGGGGGAAAAAATAGCAATCCTTGCCAAGGCTAGATGCATGTGATGTGTGACAGACAGACAGACAGACCAGACAGACAGAGAGACAGATAGACAGACAGACAGACAGACAGACAGACAGACAGACAGACAGACAGACAGACAGACAGACAGACAGACAGACAGACAGACAGACAGACAGGCCCACAGACAGACAGACAGACAGACAGACAGACAGACAGACAGACAGACAGACAGACAGACAGGCCCACAGACAGACAGACAGACAGACAGACAGACAGACTGACAGACAGGCCCACAGAGAGGGTCATTGCAATAGTTGGGCATGTAACGAAGGTGCCCAGCAGCAGACACACAAAGAAAACAGGTAACACTTTATTCACTAATACATACAATGTTAATGCCTGCGTAAGTAACTTGTAAGGCCTGTACTAAGCAAACGCTAAGGCCTACTAGGTCCTTACTAAGGTTAAATTGGTAATAAATCCCTTATTGTGCATGAACAAGACATTTGCGAATACATGCCTAGCAAATGTTTGAATTTGCTTTGTACATGCCTTACAAGTTACTTATACAGGGACATTGTATGTATAAGTGCTAATAGATGTATCCCTAAAATAAAGTGTTACCAGAAAACATGTTCCACAAGCTTTAGGTGTCGCAACAGCTTTAAGTGTGGCAGAAGTTTGAGTGTTTACTTGCATAAGCTTTGATGATTTTGTGGTGTGTGGGATTGCAAAAATGTCCTCTTTCGAAATGCAAAAGCATAAACTGGCACATTGTCTTCAAGAGAAAATGCTGCAATTAAAACTCTTTCAAAACAAAACAAAATGTATTTTTAGCTCACCCCGTCCGTCAGTGACAGTGTCAGCTGGGTGTCTGTGTTTGGCAAGTGCTTTAAGATTAACAAGAAATTATTTTAAGCAAAACTTTCAGCTCCAATATATGGAAACTGTCATATCCTTTTTTATTCACATGAATTTTACCCAGGCTTCAGCTGTGATTCAGGACTGTAAGTTGGTTATGATACCGCTTTCGGTTCATAGGTTTGGATGGCAAATGTCACATCTAAAGGTTAGGATTCTATTCTACCCCCCCCATACTGCATGTCTAGCTAATGACAGTAACTTGTGTGGGATACTAGTGGTGTCAACAATAATCGATTCGGCAATGCAATGCAATGCGGGGCATGGGCGATTCAATTC
>NC_085865.1:7549361-7551861 GCF_034702125.1 Engraulis encrasicolus | reverse complement strand
AAACCTCGTTATTGTCATTGGAAAGGATATGAAGGGTTCCTTCCTAAAACACTGCAAGAGCCATTTCATACTAATGCCATGAATTGTATTGTATAGTTATAATAATTACATCAAGTCAAGTATCACCTGAAACCGTGTGTGTGTGTGTGTGTGTGTGACATTGCCTTGTAAAGCAAATATAGACATCTCAACAGAAGAGTGTTTTCAGGGGGCATAGTCAAGGTATCCACTCCATTATCCAAACTCATGTCTTCTACTTGGGCTTGTGGCCCAACAACCTAGCATCCATGGAGAAAATAAGTTTCCCTGCTATGCACAACAACTAATCAGAAAATGACATTTGAATTGATATTTTGTGAGTTGTTTAATTGCCCATCTATCAGCATACCACATCATATTTTACAAGGTCACAAGCACAAAGGAGGATGGGAGTTTGGATAGTGGAAAGGAAACAAGGTAGGCCTACACGTTTTGCCATTTAGTGTAATCCTGCTTTAAAAAAGAAAAACAAAAAATCAGGCGCTAGAACAACAAGATCCATCTTCTCACCTACACAGCATATAAGGAAAGACAACATTCTTTGCAGCAACTTGTTCCAGTTAGACAGATGCTGAGGCACTCAAGGTTGTATTTTTTTAAAACTTTTTTATTTGGCTACAATGCTTACGCGTTTCGGCCCTTATGGCCGTCAGGGCGTATAAATTGCAACCTTTAGTGCCTCTGTCTACCTGGACCAAGTTTGAGAGCCCCTACACTGATGAGCACCAAGGAAAAAGGTGAAGATCCAGAGCACTCAAATTACAGATACCTGTTTGATTCTTTGAAGCAAATTGGATGATGACTGAATGGGAAGACTCCAACGTAGTGGTGATGGAGTTTTGCTTCATCATGTTGCCTTCTTCTACTCATCATGACCGTCTGTAACAGGAACTTCTGAAGATGAGAATTGCGGCCATTAGGAAAAAATACAGAATATAACTTTCCATGATCCACAATAAGCCTCTCAAATTCTATACAAGAAAATTGTCTGAGTCAGAACAGAGACATAAATGTCAAGGAAACATAAACCCAATATTCGACTGCATCTGGCTTTCCAAGCTATTCACGGATAGGAATGAAAAAATGACAGACAGTGGGAGCAGGTTGCATAGCTACTCGCACGTAACTCCACAGCTGCCTGCACTGGAGCAACGTAAGCTAGACAAGTGATCCGACTGCTGTATTCTGTGTACCTACCAGAGGTTACGCCAAATTTGTTATATGATGAAAACAAAAACGCAATCAAATGCCGTCACAACCACTAAATAGCAGCCTGTATCAACTGCTTGAAGTCTGTGTTGGATGTGTCAGCTGAGTTCGTGCAGCCACGCACACTGAGTAATTACCGTAATAGAACCCTTTGAACCCATTGAAGCCTACGTTTCAATGCAGTGGCCAGTCGCTCTACACTAGGTATAGTTAGGTGACCAAATCGAATCAAAGGCTTGCCTGGTCAATATGCTATGTTATGAGTTTGGTGTGTAGTCACAACTGGGCTTTCCAAACATACGGTTAGTTCGAACACCTGTTAGCTCAAGTTATAACATCCCTAGGTGAAACTACCAACAACGGTGGCAGATGGACACTCCCAACGGAGATCACTCCCGGACGTGTTACCCCATGTGGTTTTATCACTCCCAGACGTTCGATCCCACCCGATTATATTTCACGTATTGTCACTGCCACATACAAGCAATTTAGGATTAGAGTTAGGGTTAGGTGTAGGGTTAAGTTTAGGATTAGAAACAAAAAAAGTAACATCAAAAAGATAACTAGCTCCGTTATATGGCGGTGGGCTCGATAGTCTGACTAGTGGGAGCGTGCCGACCGGGGAGCGATTGGGGTTGGGAGCGACAGTCTGGGAATCGAAATGAATATGTACCGCACATTGAGAGTAAATAGAAGCAATGGTTACCGCACCACCACAGCCAACAAAAAGGGATTCCTAAATAAATCGTGTTTTCACCAACAACGTTTAAAAATACCCTGTTTTCAACCACAGGACCCTCCTTGGTCAACCAACGAAATGTTGAGCAATTTGGTCTTGTTAAATTGGCGTGTAGTAGAATAATTGTCAACATCACATTCCTTGTTAGCTAGCTAGCTGGATGCCTGTGTTATTTGACTGCAGGTGGGCTAACATAGCCGCTCGCCCGGTCGTCAAGGTTTCATTTCCATCGAAACCATTTAGTAAATTGTGCTCATGCTTGATGTATATGTAAGTTCAAAAGACCATGGTTATATTTTACAGTCGATTTCCCAAGAAAAACTAGACAGAGTATGGCTATTGCTTTTGGTACAGTGTAGCTTTCTTGGCTAATGTATGGTTTTTCCCCACTTCACAGCTAATACTGCAGGCTAGTTAGCCATGACACTGTAATACAGACTGGAAGCTTTTCATGACTTACTTGTTCAGGAGGCTTGGTGGTATTGATCCAGACTTCAGGGTCAGGTGTTGGCC
>NC_085865.1:7539361-7544361 GCF_034702125.1 Engraulis encrasicolus | reverse complement strand
GTGTAGTCTACTTTTTTATGGTGGGTATACTATATGTTTGAGTATTTTTTGAAGTGGGTATACTGTATGTATTGGTGCTATTCTAAATAATGGATCAATCAATTTGAAGTGGGTATACTGAAATCCTTGAAATTTTGAAGTGGGTATACACCGTATACCTGCGTTCTACGTAGACTACACCACTGATGGGATGCAATCCCAATTCTGGGCTTGCCGCTTCCCATCGTTAGGCCTGCTTCTATCAATAGCTTGCTCCTATTCATTGGGGCCAAAGCTGGTGTATCTGGGTTGTACACGATTTTCCTGAATGAAAAATCTTTTATTAGAATGTACACCGTTTTTTTTTCTCACTGTGTTCTTAAGGGCCAAATCTAATGTTTCTGGGTTGTGTTTCTGGGTGTAAGTTCTTTCTGAATGAAAAACCCATAAAAGGCATTTTTTATCACACCACGTTTTCTTTCTCAGTGTATTCTTAGGTCTCTCTGACTCGCTCCAATAATACCAACAGTTGTTTTCAGCTACGTAACGGAACATCAAGCCTCCCCTTTCATCATAAAAATGTTAATTAAGAAACGCTCTTTGAATTCCTGCATATCCCCCAAGGTTTCACCATTTGCCACTAATTCCAAAGAGAGTTGTCTCGTCTCTACAATGACACGAATAACATTTGCAGAGTAATTAAGCGTTTTATGTTGTACATTCTGCCATAGAGAAGGCCATAGTTGATCATACACATAATTAGGATCCCTTTGGCACAAAGAGAAATATATACAGTTCACACGTGGCCACACAAGACGCAGACATACGCTACAAAGTCACAGGCTCACAAAGACACAAAGATGAATTGGATTTCAATGCCAAGCTGTAATATGCAATATGTAAGATGCTCTTGACTGTTTCTCTCAAGGCTTACGTATAAGATAAACACACACACACACACACACACACACACACACACACACACACACACACACACACACACACACACACACACACACACACACACACACACACACACACACACACACACACACACACACACACACACACACACACACACACACACACACACACACACACACAGTCCTCATGCCAGTGAAGGAGACAGGCTGTTGAGTAGAGAGGAGACGTTTCATTTCCTCCCTGTATTCTCCAAGTCCTTTGGCGTCTGACAGGAGAATCAATACTCTGACAATGTTCCTGAAAGTGTTCCTTTTCCTCCGACCTCTACGCTCGCCTCCCTCGCCACAGATCTGTTCTTCCTTCCTTTCGGAGCGGTGATTGTTGGGTGTGAATACACGCAAGTACTTGTGCACACACATGCACGCACATACTACTGTACATGCACACTGCTTTTATGTGTGTGTGTGTGTGTGTGTGTGTGTGTGTGTGTGTGTGTGTGTGTGTGTGTGTGTGTGTGTGTGTGTGTTGTGTTACTGTGAACATCGCTTAGCAGCAGTACTTAGCAACATCACTTGGCACTCATACATATGGCTGTGCACACACACACATACACAAACAATCCTGCCTACTCATTCATCCTCTATCCTCCACATCTCCAACCTCCACCTACCACCTTCCTCCACAACACAACGCATGTATTCTAATTACTCTGTGCACACCGAAAAGCGAAAATCTGCAGCGGAGAAAACATAACAAATCAGACAGACACATAAAACCTGACACACAAACACACACAGGCACACGAACATACAAACGCACACACGCACACGCACACCCACACACACAAAAACGCACGTGCACGTGCACACAAACACGGACGTGAACGCGCACACGCGCACACACGCACACGCACACCCGCACACGCACAACCACACACAAGCACACACACAAATTGCCTCCAGATGAACAAGTTGGTTTATAGTTTTTCCTCTTTCAGTCTCTTTCTCTCTCTCTCTCCCTCTCTCTCTCTCTCTCTCCCTCTCTCTCTCTCTCTCTCTCTCTCTCTCTCTCTGTACTCTCTAATATACACATACGTAAATGTACACACACACACCGAGAAGCATTAGTACTTTAAACACTTCTTAAACCAAGCCTGCCATTTCAGAACGACGCTGCAGGCTCTTCCAGCAATAGGGAAGAAGAAAGGAGGGAATAGAACAGATAAAAGGAGGAGAAAAGAGGCAGAAAAATGAGGAGGAGGGAATATATCGAGGAAGAGCCCAAGGTGGCTCATGGGACAGCAGAGGAAAAAAAGATGAAAGAACGAAAGAAGAAAGAAAAGAACATGATGACTAGCAGGAACTGAGAAAAGGGACGGAAGAGTGGAGGATGAAAAAAAAAACCGAGGTGGCATCAAAAGATGATGACTACAGAGGAGAGAAGAGAAGAGGAGAGGAGAGGAGAGGAGAGGAGAAGAGAGGAGGAGAAGAGAAGAGAAGAGAAGAGAAGAGAAGAGAAGAGAAGAGAAGAGAAGAGAAGAGAAGAGAAGAGAAGAGAAGAGAAGAGAAGAGAAGAGGAGAGAAGAGGAGAGGAGAGGAGAGGAGAGGAGAAGATAAGAAACCAAAACAAGGAGTTAAGGAAAATGTGTTCAGTGCAAAAGAAAGTATAGAAAAAGACCATAGAACACTGGAAACTGGTGAGAAGATCAGTGAAGAGAATACTTATTGATGATAGAGTACACTTGGCAAAGAGGAAAAAGGAGGGAAGCCTTGAGGGGGGGAAAAACACTAAATATATAGAAAAGGAGAAGAAATTACAAAAAAAGTTTCCTGCTTGGAAGGCAGTGTTGCCAGATTGGGCTGGTTCCCGCCCAATTGGGCTGCTTAGGATGGCCGTGTGCGGGTAAAAATGGCATTTATCAGAAAAACCCGCCCAATTTTTGCCATAGACATCAATACAATTGGGCAGGATTTTGTGCTTCTAGGCGGGTTTTGAGCATTTTTTGGGCTGGAAATCATCAGCCTCATCTGGCAACCCTGTTGGAAGTTCATATGAGAAGAGAGAAGGAAGAAAGTGAAACAAAACAAGCTAGATAAGACAGGAAGTGGAGTTTTCCGTTACCTGAACCGGGCCGTCTTTGGCGTTCTGCATGATCCGTAGGGCGTAGTTGGAGCGCTGTCCTTTGCTGTTGAACTCGATGTGACCCGTAAGGCCTTCAAGTTCTACCTATCCGGAACAAGACACAAGAGAACCTTTAGACCTTCAAGTTCTTTGTATTCAGAACAGAGACAAGAGAACCTTTAGACCTTCAAGTTCTACCTATCCGGAACAAGAGACAAGAGAACCTTTAGACCTTCAAGTTCTATGTATTCAGAACACAGACAAGAGAACCGTCAGACCTTCAAGTTCTACCTATGCGGAACAAGAGACAAGAGACAGAGACGATCTAACAAGCAACAGTATCTCTGCAAGAGAACCTTCAGACCTTTAAGTTCTACCTATCCGGAACAAGAGACAAGTGAACCTTTAGAATTTAAAATTCTATGTATGCAGAACAGAGACAAGAGAACCTTTAAAATTTTAAATTCTATGTATGTAGAACAAAGACTATATAACCTTTAGACATTCAAGTTCTACGTATGCTGAACAGACAAGAGACCCTACAGACCTGCAAGTTCTACTTATGCGGAACATAGACAAGGGAACCAGAGTTTAGACCTTCAAGTTCTACCTATTCAGAACAGAGACGATACCTTTAGACCTGCAAGTTCGATGTATTTAGAACAGAGACAAGGGAACCTAAGTTAGACCTTCAAGTTCTATGTATTTAGAACAGAGACGATACCGCACACATACCAAGAATTTCTCCCTTTTGAACTCTGACATGTCACCCATAATGTTGTGTGCATTGCAGAATTTTGAGCAAAACTGTGCTCTTACCCTGCTAATTGAACCTTCACACTTCACTTTACTGGTGAAATGTGCCATTAATGAAGATTGGCCAACAGGCTGGTTCACTTGAGCCAGACCCGACTGCAGAACCAAGTCGTAGGATGGACATTTGATGGAGTATGGAGGGGGGGCACCTTGGCGGGGGGTATGGGGCACCTCCCCCATACATTTTTTTATTTCTTAGATGCAATTTCCTGCATTTTAACCAAATTGTAGGCTCAGTTTCAGCTCTACGGAACAGTATTTTTGTTTCCAAATATGGGACAATCCCATTATTTCAAAGAATTACTGTTCACTTATTATTTCACATTTAGGTATACTGACAATGTCTAAATAGTGTAGCCTATTCGTTTATTTGTTTATTAGGGCTATGGTGGTTAAGCAAAGGTGGAATTTTATTTTATACTTTATATTTACTGTATTCAGAAAAAAATACTCATTTCTTGCATACAGTATGAATGACCATATCAGCATGTTTAGGTGAATAAGCCCTGGGGGGGCACAGCAACTTGTATGGGGGGTGGGGGGGGGGGGGGGGGGCAATGCCCTCCAATGCTCCCCCGTGGCGCCGGCCCTGACTTGAGCCATGAAACTTCCAACACTAAAATGACAGGTGTTTCAATTATTTTGTCCAACCCCTGTAAATATACATATATGTAGGCCTAGAGCACATGAAAGGTGATTATATATTGAGACGAACTAGACATACAGTAAAAGCTGCAGAGAAAAATAAAGTTCTAAAACAGTACTCATTAATTACAGTGTTAATTGAGGAGGGTCATTTTTGATGAATGATGCCAAATTTAAATTTAAATTTAATTGGCCCTCGATCCTGCATGTCACCATGTCACTTTGGGTTGCTAGGATACAGGGGGACACGAGCAACAGCAGGACCATTCAATGTTGCCCATTCTGCTTCATATGACACACACACACACACACACACACACACGCACGCACGCACACACACACGCACGCACGCACACACACACACACACACACACACACACACACACACACACACACACACACACACACACACACACACACACACACACACACACACACACACACACACACACACACACACACACACACACACACACACTATTCTGCTTCATATGACACTAATGTGTTTAGAGATG
>NC_085865.1:7509361-7524361 GCF_034702125.1 Engraulis encrasicolus | reverse complement strand
ACCTAATTTTCCTGTCACATGCATTGCCACTTCTGTAAGTACTTCACTGCAGAGCCATCAAAGCTCCCACAGTGACTTCAAGTGTGAGTGCCTTTAACAGGGTGGCCATTGCTGCCACAGTCGAAGTGTTTAAGTGCGTTTTAAGTGTTTCTTTAAGGGAGGTGTGGAAGGAAGGTGTGTGTTTCAGCAAGTGGAGATTCAGCATTTCACAGACTGATGGTTAAGGCCAGATTCAGACTAGAGCGTGGCGGAACGGCAGCGAGATGACTGAGGTCTTTCTGCTTAGTTTTGGCCGGTGTGTTTTACTCTGCCTTTCACATCAACAGTGTCGGTGTGCGCGGCCAGTCCTGTTCAAAATCCCCCCACAGCCAAAGCTAGTTTGCTACTTTGCTATTCATTTGAATGGGAGACCGTTGGCCGCTGCCGTCCAAAATCCGCTCGAGTTCTATTTTCCAAATGCAGCGCCAAGTGGAGCCGGCTCCCACACCGCTACCGCACGACTACCACCCGACTACCGCCGGTTGATGTGGAAGAACAGATCTGTTTCCATGTATTTTCGCCACCGCCATTAGAAATCACTTCCGTCCCGCGACGCATCCCCGCTCTGGTGTGAATAACACCTATGTATAGTTCACTTAAGGTTGTAAGTGTTTTTTTTAATTCAAGAGTAATTTTATATTATTTTGTCGTGGTTGTTTTTTTGTTAAATAAGTTTCACAAACTCCACTACAAGCAATTTATGAGTGTATGGCTTCTACAGTAATGCAGTGCAACACTCTCATTGACCTGTGTCTTTGTGTGTGTGCGTGTGTGCGTGTATGTGTGCGTCTTGATGAAAATTAAAAATGTTTCCCACAACACTCGTTCGGTCCGACGGTGTCAGAAAATGCATGTGGGGTTTTCTGACAGCGGACCATGGAAGTGGTCGCGAGAGCCATTGTTCATTAACTAATGACTCGCATAAGCATTGGCTGAGTCGGGACCGTGATTAATTAAACTTTTAATCCTACCTGGAGCCCCTTTAATCAAAGGAAAAGTCTAAAATGTATGATTAAAAATGCATTTGACCAGGAATGCAATGCAGGCATGAAAGGATCTTGGAAAAGAGAACCCATTCAGCAAACTGTTCAGAACAAACTGTTAAGAACAAATTTGCTCTAAGGATTGGGTTCTCAGGATTTAGTTATTCTGATATAATAAGAGGAATTATACGAGTGCTGCTTGATAGTGAATTCTCTTTTTCATGTAAAGACACAGTAGAAAAAATTCCTGTATTATATATTGCACATGCATTTACAGCTCCCAACGTGCTTAAACTCACCCAAAGAAGGTTTGAACAACCACACCATTGGTTGTGAGCAGTAAAATACAAGTTCTGTACGTAACCTTGACTTCTATGGAGAGCTAATACTATAAGGACACACAAAGAGAACCCAGGAACCAAAATTAACCAGCCATGCGAATCTCATCCTCGCTATCCACCAGGCAATAATACTCAATTAAAGCCAAAGGCCACTGGCAAAGAGTGCTATAAATATGGCTTCACCCAATAACACTGAAAAGGGCTATTGATTCCCCCACAATGCTAAATACATAAATTCATAGTTTTGTCTCAACTTGAAGATCAGGAAATGAAAGTGTGCTTTCCGCTACAGCTCAGCTGGATTTCCTCAGTTTTTGCTATTTAAATCCTTATGCTTTGAGGCGTGACATCAGTGGAAGGGGCAATGAAAACGCCAAAAGACAAAGTGCAGTAATTAAATGTCAGTATTAAACACTGCGAGAAAGAACTTCAAAGCCTTGGTTTTAGGTTGGATCTTGTAGTTACTGCAAGTGTGACATAGCAATATCTCGAAAATGGAACTTTGTCACAAGAAAAAAGAGGTGTAATGAAGAGAATTTTCAGTTTAAAATTAGGGCTGGAACATTAACGTGTTAATTTCAATTAATTAATCACGTGATTCGATTAATTAGTTAACGCGATAAAAACAATCGCAGTAAAATATAGCTACATAGTTCTGGATTAGACTAGTGGAGGGCAGTATTACGCCTGATGGTGAACAGCCTGCTGAAATGGAGAAGAGTTCTCTTTTTTAGATGAATCTTATTTAGTGTAATTATTCAAAATCTATGTGAAATAAAATATTTCTCACTGCTCTCAAGTCAGATGTTTAAATGCCATTAAAATGTGTGATTAATTCGATGAATTGATTCCAAAGCCTATAGATTAATTCGATTAAACATTTTAATCGACTCCCAGCCCTATTTAAAATCTATGTTGACAACATGTGTAGTTACTGCACTTTGCATTTGTATGGGAGTATACTGTGAGCGATAAGTTGTTTGCAGCTTGTATGAATTACAAAGCGTGTTTGGTTCCATCACAGAGCAACCTCCTGCTGATTGGTTAATTACTTGGCCCCCGGGAGGCCATGGCGGACTCTGCTGCAGTCTCAACGCTGACAGATACACACACACAGACAAACATATGCACGTATGCACGTATGCACACATGGACGCACGCACGCAGGGACGCACGCACGCACCCACACACACACAGTCTCTGCTGCAGTTTCAAGGTTGACACATGCATGCATACACATATGAATTCACACACACACACACACACACACACACACACACACACACACACACACACACACACACACACACACACACACACACACACACACACACACACACACACACACACACACACACCTCAGAGGGGAGAGGAGAGAGGAGGAAAGGAGAGAGGAGAGAGGAGTAAAGGAGAGAGGAGAAAGGAGAAAGGAAGAGAGGAGAGAGGAGGAGAGGAGAGAGGGAGAGAGGAGAGAGGAGAGAGGAGAGAAGAGAGAAGAGAAAGGAGAGAGGAGGAAAGGAGAGAGGAGAGAGGAGAAGAGTAGAAGAGGAGGAGAGGAGAGAGGAGAGGAGAGAGGAAGAGCCACTGAGTACCAGCCTCCTATTGTATGACTTATTGTGTCCCAAAATTACATTAGAAACCTATTCCAAGACAGAAGGAGTGGGGGAGGAGGAGGAAGAGAGAGAGAGAGAGAGAGAGAGAGAGAGAGAGAGAGAGAGAGAGAGAGAGAGAGAGAGAGAGAGAGGGAGATGGAGAGAGGGAGATGGAGAGAGAGAGAAAGAAAGAAAGAAAGAGAGCAAGAGAGAGATAGAGAGAGAATGGTAGAACGAGTGAGGGACAGAGAGATCCGCAAATAGAGGCATATGGACAGAGAGAGAGAGAGAGAGAGAGAGAGAGAGAGAGAGAGAGAGAGAGAGAGAGAGAGAGAGAGAGAGAGAGAGAGAGAGAGACATGAACACAGAGAGAGGGAGAGAGAGGGAGTGTGTGTGCGTGTGTGTGTGCGAGAGAGAGAGAGAGAGAGAGAGAGAGAGAGAGAGAGAGAGTGAGTGAGTGAGGGTATTGAGAGAGAGAGAGACAGAGAGAGAGAGAGAGAGAGAGAGAGAGAGTGAGGGTATTGAGAGAGAGAGAGAGAGAGAGAGAGAGAGAGAATTTCCAGAGACTGAGGTATTGAGAGAGAGAGAGAGAGAGAGAGAGAGAGAGAGAGAGAGAGAGAGGGTATTGAGAGATTTAACAGGAGCATCTCCTCTGAAGAAAATGCATCACCGTTGCAGAAGCCAAAGCCAAAGCCAAGAATCACAGAAGTCAGTAAAAAGCCTCTCCGCTACATAGAGAATTATGTGACATATGTTTGGCAAAGAATGAGGAAAGAACTGAATCAAGAAGTACTATGTTAGCAACACACATTTCACACAACTCCAGGAGGACTCGAGCACAACTCCCTGAATGTATTGCGGCACAATGAATCACTGGAGAAGCCCCCTCCCCCTCCCACACACACACGCGCACACACGCACACCCACACACACACACACTCACTGGAGAAGCCCCCTCCCCCTCCCACACACACACACACACACACACTCACTGGAGAAGCCCCCTCCCCCTCCCACACACACACACACACCCACACTCACTGGAGAAGCCCCCTCCCCCTCCCCCTCCCACACACACACACACACACACTCACTGGAGAAGCCCCCTCCCCCTCCCCCACCCACACACACACAAGCACACACCCACACTCACACTCACTGGAGAAGCCCCCTCCCCCTCCCACACACACACCCACACACCCACACTCACACTCACTGGAGAAGCCCCCTCCCCCTCCCCCTCCCACACCCACACTCACTGGAGAAGCCCCCTCCCCCTCCCCCTCCCACACACACACACACACCCACTCACTGGAGAAGCCCCCCCCATCTCTCCGTCCCACACACACACACACACCCACTCACTGGAGAAGCCCCCTCCATCTCTCCGTCCCACACACACACACACACCCACACTCACTGGAGAAGCCCCCTCCCCCTCCCCCTCCCACACACACACACACACCCACACTCACTGGAGAAGCCCCCTCCCCCTCCCCCTCCCACACACACACACACACCCACACTCACTGGAGAAGCCCCCTCCCCCTCCCCCTCCCCCCCACACACACACCCCACTCACTGGAGAAGCCCCCTCCATCTCTCCGTCCCCCTCCCACACACACACACACACACCCACACTCACTGGAGAAGCCCCCCCCATCTCTCCGTCCCACACACACACACACACCCACTCACTGGAGAAGCCCCCTCCCCCTCCCCCTCCCACACACACACACGCACACACACACTCACTGGAGAAGCCCCCTCCCCCTCCCACACACACACACACACCCACACTCACTGGAGAAGCCCCTCCCCCTCCCCCACCAACTCCCACACACACGCACACACACACACACACACACTCACTGGAGAAGCCCCCCCATCTCCCCTCCCCCTCCCACACACACACACACACACACACACACACACTCACTGGAGAAGCCCCCTCCCTCTCTCCGTCACACACACACACACACACACTCGCTGGAGAAGCCCCCCCCATCTCTCCGTCCCCCTCCCCCTCCCCGGCCTGTCTCTGCCACACAGAGCTTTGGTATACAGTGCTGCTACTTTGTACTTTTTTTTGTTTTGGGAAAAAAGGAAAGATTCAGTACAGTAGGAGAATGCCTCCATTTCTCAGAGGTTTGTTTTTACTTCATTAAAACACATAAAAACCTGCATGTACACATGTACACGCACACACACACACACATGGTCATACACGCGCACGCACACACACACACACACACACACACAGACACACACACACACACACGCACGCACGCACACGCACACACACACTTACGCACAACACACACACAGACACAGACACAGACACACACACACAGACAAACAAGCGCACACACACACACACACACACACACACACACACACACACACACACAGACACACACAGACACACACACACGTGTGAGAGTGAGTGAGTGAGTGAGTGGACCTCCTCCGGCTGCTGCTTTGCCACTCTCCTCGCCGTGCTGCTGGCGGTCGACGTCTTTTCATTCTCTGTCTTTTAATTTGCGTTATGGATTCATACATCATGTGGAATTAGAGTGTAATGCCGCGGCAGTTCTAAGGGGGCCCTGCGGATCCATTATGCCAGTTATAATGGCACACACACACACACACACACACATGCAGACACACACACACACACGCACACCCACACGCGCGCACACACACGCGCACACACACGCGCACACACCCACACACACACACACACGCATGCACACACGCACACACACACCCATACACACACACCCAAACGCGCACACACACACACACATACATACATACACACATACACACGCACACACACACACACACACACACACAGTGTAATAGGCCCACTGGAGATGGATGACACATTAAGCTCTCAGTGGCGTAATCTAGCCTTGATTGTGTGTGTGTGTGTGTGTGTGTGTGTGTGTGTCTGTGTCTGTGTGTGCGCACGTGCATGTGAGTGTGTGTGTGTGTGCATGTGTGTGTGCGTGTGTCTGCCTGTGTGTGCGTGTGCATGTGTGTGTGTGCGTGCGTGTATGCGTGCGTGCGTGTGTGTGTGTGTGCGTGTGAGTGATTGTGTTTGTGCGTGCGCGTGTGCGTGTCCGTGCCAACCCGCGTGATTGACACAGCATGGCAGAAAAGTGCTCCACATTTGAAAATGACTAGCTTATGCCCCTATCTCTCCTCTGTCACTCTCACTCCCAGAAAGCATGAAAAAATAAAGAGAGGGAAAATTAGACTGAGTTACATTTCGCATGCTCGACTCTTTGCAGATTGAAATTTTTGAGGACCTCGAAGAAAAAAAAAGAAAAGAAAAAAATCTGACAGATGGAACTGAAAAAAAACTCCCAGCAGCCTTTGAAAATGCATGAATGCCTGATTGGAAATGTGAGAAGTTACATTATTTTGCGCGTACACGGTCTACTATTAAAGATGATGTTAAGGGAGAAAATAACAGAGAGAGAACAGATTGAAGGCAAAGAAATGCACAGAAAAGTGACATACAAATGAGTAGTGGCAGAGCTCTGCCAAGGGTTGGCAACAAGAGGACACAAGGGCATGAAGGGCATAATGAGAGACAAAGAAGAGCATAAAAAAGGAGAGAGGAGAAAGAAGGAGAGAGGGAGAGAGAGAGAGAGAGAGCATGATGACCGCTTCTTCTGCCGTGATGCCACTTAGGCGCGCCGTACCTCCTGTGGCACGCTGTAATAGACATTGAAAGTTAACCACTATAGTACTAAACTACTATGACAGTGCACGGGGCCTTTAGTAACACATTACGACTTGGTCATTGCCTTTCTGGTAACAGATCATTTATAATGCCGTGTCTTAAGGGGTTAACACTGATCAAGATACAGTACAGGACAGTCATTGTCCAGGAAGTGCGCTCAACTCCAAACTGTGTTTACAATGCGAGCCAACAGATTCATACTTTTTTTTTGTAGAAAAGCTGCACTCAGGTGAGATTCTTGTATTTTATTTTAGTGGGTTAGCAAGAAGTTTCGGACAAATTCTTCTTCAGCGTCTATATAAAATACAGGCCAGAGTCCATGTTGTCCCTGACCCCATACACCACTCAGCTCCAGGTACAGGGTATGGTCATCTCCCATTTGGACTACTGCAACTCTGTGTGTAAATATCTGTAATGATGTGATTAATGTCTTGTGTATTCTTCTGTATTTATGTATGCATGCTACTGGACACCTTAATTTCCCCTCGGGATTAATAAATGATACTCTACTCTCTACTCTAACTCTCTCCTGCCTGGTCTATCTGCTGTGCTTGCTTGTCTGGTGTCTGTCAGTATACGTCAGTGTATGTTACAGTAATTCTTTACTGATATACACTGGATACAGGTGTCCTCTCAAATAAAGAGCACGGCCTAGAAAAGTTTAGCAAGGACTGTTCCAGCTTGTCTGAAGGCTGTACTAAAGTAAAAATGTTCCTTCCAGAATGCTATAGTAAGGTCGCCAAATTCCGCCCACTTCACTGATCACTGAAAACGTGATAATATCACTATTTCAAATACTATTTAATTATGCTATCGTATATTTTTGGATAGCGGCAACTGTGTAGACGAGGTAATGAGCAATATTAGCTAACATTGGTAGCCCTTTCTATCGTAATTTGGCGATAACGTCCAGCATGTCCAAAATCTAGCTTCAGCATAATTCACTGGCAAAAGGCTCCCAATTCCGCCCGCTTGATTTCAGGTCACGTCTGTATTTCCGTTATTGTTTATTATTCCTTCATGCTGTTGTGCTGATTTCGTTCACACTTGTAGTCCTGGCTTTACCGATGCAGGAACTGTAATTAGTTTGGTCTTTACTGTGGAAACGGTTGAATAATTTTGGTCCTAAAGTGAAACAGGGAAGTGGCCAGGCAGCCAGCCAGAATGTCGTCGTGAAATTAAAGTTCCATCTGCCGTTACGACACCTTCATCACAATGCTGTTTTTGGCCGTTTGACTCGGTTTTAAATGCCATCACCGTTTCAAATTGTAAGCATACAAACTCCGTATCATGTCGATATCCATTCCTGACTTAAACAGTGGATATATAATTAACTATCATCACTTATAAGTAGGCGGGCGGAATTGGGGGACGGGCGGAATTAGGCGATTTGGCTATACATTCTTTCAACATAAACCATCTACATAGTGGCATTGCTGTCAATTCAAAGAAAGCTTACCCAGCCCAAACTGCTTTCTGTCATTGTTCCTCAATTGTGGAACAAACGATCAGATACTGCTACTAGAAACATCTCTTTCAATCTATTGATTATGGTTTCCTTTGTAAACTGCTTTGGATAGAATTAGCTAAATGCAACACGTTGTAAAATTTGAATGTGGTAAATGCAACATACTGTATTGCTATGTTAAAGGACCAGTTCAGTCAATTTCAATATGCTGTTGTATTGCTCACGCTACCCTTGACTTGTCAGTACCAGGTGATGCCCCATTTTTCGGCTCAGCCCTTTCCGAGATATGAGCAATTCTAATGGGAGCAGCGTTTGTTTACATTTTTTTTTTAAAACTACTCCAATTGTTTTTTTATGTGTGTGTGTGTGTGTGTGTGTGTGTTCGTGTGTGTTCGTGTGTGTCTGTGTTCATGTGTGTGTGTGTGTGTGTTCGTGTGTGTCTGTGTTCATGTGTGTGTGTGTGTGTGTGTACGTGGGGGTGGTGGTGGTGAAAAGCTGAGGAGCTGGTGAATAGTGGAACAGTAGTATCTGTTGCCATTGACGACAAGGAGGCCCAGGGGCTGGCTGTGGCACTACACCATCCTCTCACAGAGAGAGAGAGAGAGAGAGAGAGAGAAAAGAAGAGAGATACTACTGTGCATGATGAGCTTAGCTGCTAAATACCGTAATCACTGCCGTAAGCTCTAATGTATATGGAAACAAGATGACAGACACTCCCCAAGTTCATTAGCCTTTCTAAGCAAACATGTACTGTCAGCGCGACACACACGCACACACACAGACACAGACACACACGCACACGCACACACACACACGCACACACACGCACACGCACACACACACACGCACACACACACAAACACACACACACACACACAAACACGCACACAAACACGCACACACACACACGCACACACACACGCACACACACACGCACACACACACGCACACACACACGCACACACACACGCACACAGACACACACGCACACACACACACACACACACTCCCTTGAGGCCTTGACATGTGACACTGTGAGAGGCTGCGATGAAACAGACGCCAGAGGTTTAGACAGCAAAGCCAACCGCTGCTCTTGTAGTGTACCGTATGATGCTCGGAGACCAGGCTGGACTGGTCATGTGGCATACGAGGCATTTCCCCGATGGGCCGATCGTCCTCAGGGGCCAATGCTGGTTTTTTTGTTTTGTTTAGCTGTATTCTGACGGGACTAGTTCAATGGGGGGACCTGGGGTAAAGTAATAATAACCAGGATGTTTTGTCCCGGTCGAACGTGCCATGTCAGTAAAGACAGCGGAGTATGTCGGGTAAACTTCACCGCAAGTTTTACCTCCTGTAAAATGGTCCGGAGGCATTACCCTGGGTAATACTAATCCCGTCCGAATGCGACCCTATGTAAAGATGTCTGGTTAAGTGCACGAAACGCACAATATATCCAATCCGATCGTCCTCAGGGGCCAATGCTGTTGTTTTTTTGGTCTTTGTTTATCCCTCTGTTCCTCTATCCCAATGTGACTACACTCAATATATTTTGCTATTATTACATTTTTTTCCGCGCACCCCCTGAGGTGTGCTCGCGTTCCCCTAGTGGTTGGGAAACACTGCCTTAGAGGCCAACCCACAATTTAGATGGGGCGGCGCATTGGTCCATTTTTAATACACAATGGACTGAGCCACTAATAATATCTAGAAAAAACAATGGGGCTGTGTGAGGGTCTGGTCCATGCCTGAAATGCCCAGGCCATTTTTCGTTCCCCTTCCTTCCAGCCCAGTACTGCTCAGAGATGTGCTGATATGTCTTTGAACGCTACGCTACGCTATGCTAAGCTAAGCTAAGCTCCCGGGAAAGCATGACACTGTCATCCGAGCAGTCCCCTGTTAGCATGCAACGCTGTGATGGTGTTTACCAACAAACACGTCCACAGGGGACACTTGGTAATCCCAGAGGATTTAGCACTGCCTTTCCATGCGTGTCAATGAACTCCACTGTACTGTGTGCTATTCTATGCCGTGAAACAGCCAGGAAATGCGTTGCCTAGCTGCCATAGATCCACATACAGTACATTCAAGTCAAATCAAGAAAGGGTGTGCCGGGGGCCGCAGCGGCTCAATGAGCTAGGACGCCGTGCCATTACACCGGGGAGCTGGGTTCGATTCGGACACGAGGTCATTTCTAGATCATGGCCCTCGTGGTTCCTGTCACATTCTCTGTCCTACATGAAGGCATAATAGCACAAATAAAACTTGCTGTCTAGGCTTGTGCAGTTGTGCTCTCTTCTCAACCAGTCTCTGGTGGTGGCTCAGGTGGTAGAGGAGCCTGTTTGGTCACCAGAAGACTTGCATGTTCGAGCACCGGTCTGCCTGACCACACCCATGTGGCCTTGAGCAAGATACCAGTACTTGACCCCAAATTGCTCCTGGTGGCAGCCACGGCCACTGGTGTGTGAAACTGAGTGTGAATGGGGAAATGTGAATGTAATGTAAAAAAAAAAAAAAAAAAAAAAACTAACCCCTCTTTGCAACTGCACTTGTTGTTCTGTATATTTCCTGTGCATTTTGTATTTGTTTGTGATGTTGGCTTGATTATGTCCTCTTTTGAAAGTCGCTTTGGTTATAAAGCGTCTGCCAAATGCAATGTAATGTAATGTAATGTAATGTGAGGCATACAATATAAAGTGCTTTGAGTTCTGTGGAAAGGCGCTATAGTGAAGTGGAAAGGCACTATATACGTAAATGCAGGCCATTTACCATAGAAGAAAATGTACATTTGTAGGAAACAAAAGAGGTGAGATGATGACATATGTACGTTATCCAGGGGGGGGGGGGGGGGTGTAACAATTGACGTGATATTCTGTCTGAATTAGTGAAATGGAAGCACACACGTCCAAAGTTTAAAGGCAGAGTAGAACTGAAAAGAGACTTTAAAGTAACATGTCAGACCACACTGGACTTGCCTTCGTCAGACATGTCAGACATCAAGTCTGAGGAAAGGTAGTATTTTTTTTTTTTTTTTTTTTTGAGGGACTGTTCGTTATTTATTTTCGGGGTCACCGGAAGAAAATAGGGGAGGGTCACGTCATTTTTTTCATTGCTGAGGGGAGGGTCATCAATTTCTTTTAAGCTGGCTAGGGGAGGGTCATCCAAAAATGTTTGGCACATTTATTAGAAAAAAGCATTCCTACCTTAGTTGTTTGTATGCTTTGATGTAACATATAGCCTCAGAAACGCTTCTCCATTTAGCTAAAATTGATCACAGATTCATACCCCGTTGTGTTCTGTTGTGTCGAAGAGCTATCATAAGTTATCATAAGCTAAATCAAATTATAAATGTATGAAATGCCCCCGCGTTCGTGAAGTAGACTACTATAGTTTTCAAGAGGGCGCCTACAATAACATCCAGTAAGCTAGCAGCAGCGTTGGTCAATCAACGTTTGTCAAAAAAATAAAAAATAAGGTAGAATAGGGCTATTTACTACTTCTCCATAGGGGAGGGTCATGCATTTTTTTTGACGGCGTCGCGGGGAGGGTCATCAAAGTTTTGAAGCTCGTTAGGGGAGGGTCATGCAAAATTTGACGATCAAAGGTGGACATCTTCCGGCGACCCCAAAAATAAATAACGAACAGTCCCTAAGTATTATTTGGTGGGCTTTTTCCGTCTTTATTGTTTTTTTTGAGAGACAGGATAGTGGAGGAGAGACAGGAAGTGAGCTGGGAGAGAGAAATGGGGAAGGACCAGCAAAGGACCCGGACCGGGAATCGAACCCAGGTCAGCCGAGTGGTAAACGTGTGCCCTACCATATCAGTCACGGTAGGGCCAAGGAAAGGTGGTATTGACCAAAATATTACATCACCGGTGGTCAAGAAGTCTTTTCATCTGTCAAACCCTCCATGCCCTCCAAAGCCCTCCAGGAACTTATAGTCAGGTTCAGTATTTTAAGAGTTTTATTGCAAAATGGTGTATCTATTTTGGAACATTTTGGGAAATGTACTTTTTTGTATTGGGCATTCCATTGCATTGCATTGCAAAATGCATTTTACATATAGGTTTAAATAATATGTTCTCAAAATATTTATATAGGACCTTACGTCACATACTTTTGGTGGGTGGCCTAATACGGAATCATTTTCTAGAAATGGACACTCGTGAATGCAAAGACAGACAGGCCAACATACAGACATAGAGGTAATTAGAGAGACAGACAGAAATACAGACAACCAAGCAGGCAGATAGACAGGTGGGCCGGCAGACAGTAGTGGTGTCAACAATGATCGATTCGGCGATGCAATCCAATGCGGGGCATGGACGATCCAGGATTGATACGGTTATTTCCAGAATCGATCCGACAATTTTTAAAAAAGTTTCAATTACTTCCATGGATATTTCGGGAGCAAATGAACGTTAAATCACATAAAACCACTTCAAAGCATTACAAGACTGATACAGAAAACAGCCAATAAATTGTTGCTCAGTATCTGACTACTTGTATTGCCTCATGATGACTGATTAAACATTTGCTTTGCTTTCAGTAGAAATGTAATGCATTGCAATGCAGTGCAGAATTGAATCGGATCGGATCAGATCGCATAGAATCAAATCGAAACGAATCGCTACCTACCGAATCGTGATCGAATCGGATCGTGAGGGCAGTGCCGATCCACACCACTAGCAGACAGGCAGACAGAAACAGACAGACAGACAGACAGTGCTGTAGATGGTTTGAGCGATGGCCCGTCTAGCGAGCTATGCCCCGTGGTCTGTTTGGTCTGAGCTCAGAGATACATGTGGGCGGCCTAATGCTTAGTCATTATCCAGAGATGCTCTGTGAAAAACACTGAGTCACTCTCCAGAGATGAACAGTCATACACAGAGACATGCCAATAGGCAGACAGACCGGCAGACCTGCAGACAGACAGACAGACAGACAGACAGACAGACAGACAGACAGACAGACAGACAGACAGACAGACAGACAGACAGACAGACGGACAGACAGACAGAGACAGCCAGCCGGCCAGACAGACAGACAGACAGACAGAGACAGACAGCCAGACAGCCAGAGACAGACATGTACTAGTTCTCTCTGCCTTCTTTAGACCCATCCTGCTTTTGCCATGACCTCATGCCATACCATGGCCTTCGCCATGACTCATGTGGGTGGCTTATTACCAATGTAAAAAAATGACTTGATAAAGTTAAATAAAATTAAAAAATGACAGAGAGCTAGAGATGCTAGAGATGGTCATTTCATAAATGCTGAGTCAGTCTTTAGAGATGGCCAGTCAAAATGGTAGCCGAGTGTGTCTGCTCTGACCTCATACATACATGTGGGTGACGTAATACCAATGACTATATATTTAAACTCATTGCTTGATACTTTGCCGCTCTCTTGAGAAGGACATTCATCAATGCTGAGTCACCCTCTGGAGACAGCCAGTCATAATTATTGCTGAGAATGCGTTGCAATATGCGACCTTGCCTCCTCCACTTGCGCTTGTCTCCTCGTCCCGCCTTCTGGCCCCTCCTCCATGGAGAAAACGATAGTTTCCCAGCTGTCAGCCTAGCCACAACAACTTTTGAGGGACTGTTTTTCATTCACCATCCCAATTGCAAATGATAAAAAAGACTCTACTACAATTGAGCTTTTGCAAGATATTGAAATATAATGCTGTTGTCAGTGATGTCATCATGACATATTACTTCCTGGTACGAGGAGAGAAGCAAGTGGAGGAGGCAAGTGGAGGAGACAAGGTCACATATTGCAACGCACTCTGAGTGTGTCTGCTCTGACCTCATACTGTACCTGTACTACATACATGTGGGTGGCTTAAGTAAGGGTTAACGTTCGGCGAGAAGGTCGCTACCGTGGAATAGCAGCACGACAGAGAGAATCTTTAGACCCCGACGCGGAGCGGAGGGGTCTTGTTCTCTCTGAAGTGCTGCTATTCCACAAAGCGACCGACTCGCCGAAAGTTAACCCGCTTATTATATGGATATACTTAAACGATTCACACATGGCGGGGACATTTCTTTAGGCCTATTTAATGTTAAGATTGTTGCTGCGCAAAACAAAACAGTGCCGTTGTGGAACACCGCAACAGCTAGGTAGCCAGGACAACAGGTGTTGTCTATCACAGCAGCTGATTAGAGTGACAAAAGACCGGACCCCCTGCGGAGTGATATGAAACATTCGCTTTAGCCACTGACTTGTATACAAGCCAGTGGCTTTAGCAGTGAACGTCTTGTTGCCATTGACAGCGGTAGCCAGGACAAGGGGTGCTGTCTATCACAGCAGCTGATTAGAGTCTTGTTGAAAAGTCGCTTTAGCAGTGAAAAGTCTTGTTGCCATTGACAGCGGTCTGTTATAGACCAACCCGTCCGTTATCGAAAAATAACAGACGTCCGAACGTTGGGGAGCCCCGTTGAAATGAATGGAGCATTCGACAGATGACGTCACAACCATATAATAATACTAATGATTGTGTATTAAAAAGTCATCGTTGATGCTCAGCCGTTCTTTTGAGGTGGACATTCATACACGTAAATGCTGAGTCACTCCCGGGAGACGGCCAGTCCAGTAATAATGATTGCTGAGTCACTGTTTGCCACTGCTCTGCTCACTCCACAGATGGACATGCGCCTCAGGGATCTTAATCATTTCTATTTCTATCTCTAGTCATAACAGTTCCCAGTTCTGGCATCACGTAAACAGGAGCACAAATAACACAATACCACAGGGCTTACAAGGCAAAGCAGCGTTTTGAAACTTACATAACTGAACATTTTTTTTCCATGCATTCCTCA
>NC_085865.1:7456861-7471861 GCF_034702125.1 Engraulis encrasicolus | reverse complement strand
AAGGTGTCCCCTCCCTATTAAAACCTAAATATCTCAGCCTCCGAAGAACATAAAAACATGAAATAAGTTGCATTTACATGCTATAACCTTTCTGTTGCACTAGAAGGTGTTCATTCAGCTCTAACGTAATATTTATCTAAACAGCTCAAATATCAAGAACCTGAATGCAACGTATATGTCGCTCCAGGACACAATAGGTTAAATGTCATCCTTGTAAGTCGCTTTGGTCAAAAGCATCTGCTAAATGTGAATGTAATGTAATTCAATGTAATTCAATGTAACATCGTATGGGTGCAATATCATGATGTGTAGCCTGCACCCCCTGCCCTGACACAAACATTTTGGGTTTACTGGAAAAACGTGAGATGGGCCCATCAGTTTCACACACTTGGAGTGCGTTACAATATGCAACCTTGCTCCCTCCACTTGTGCTTGTGGCCTCGCCCTCGCCCCGCCTCCTGGCCCCTCCTCCGTAGAGAAAACGCTAAAGTTTCCCAGCTGTCAGCCTAGCCACAACAAATTTTGAGGGACTGTTTTTCCTTCACCATCCAAATTGCAAATGAGAAAAAGACTTTGACAATTGAGCTTTTGCAAGATATTGAAATATAATGCTGCTGTCAGTGATGTCATCATGACATATCACTTCCTGGTACGAGGAAACAAGAGGCACAAGTGGAGGAGGCAAGGTCGCATATAGTAATGCACTCTTGACCTCAGTCTGTTAATGAAGGAGAAGTTAAAGGGGCACAAGGTTGCTTGCGCGGTGCCCGTGGCATGCCTGTCTCAAAATCTACACCGTAATGAATAAAGGCTGTTCAAATGAACTTGCTCTGAGATTGTTTTTCATCACGGAATGTCAGCAGTTGATACAAATCCGAATACGGTATGTAAAGCGATTTTTTTGTATGAAAAGTGTTTCCTACGACACTCGTTCGGACTGCTCTGTCAAAAACGTTGCATTCGGGGTTTTCTGACAGCAGACCGTGGAAGTGGTCGCGAGAGTCATCGTTCACTTACTAATGATTCACATAACGGTCGGCTGACAGTGATTAATCAAACTTTTAATCCTACCTGGAGCCCCTTCAAGGACACACACAAAGAAACACACACACACGCACGCACACGCTCACACTCACTGATGCAGATGGACACACACACAGACACAGGCACATAGTGTAAGTGCCCTTTTACTTGCCTTCACACACCAGATGAACACACAGACACAAGACTGAGTCAGACACTCTCTCTCTCTCACACACACACACGCTTGAGTTACTTTAAACACTAGTTACACAAACACACACCATAGATTCAGACAGACACACACACACACACACACACACATACAAACACCGACACACACATGGACACACAAACACACACACACAAATGGACACACACACACACACACACACACACACACACACACACACACACACACACACACACACACACACACACACACACACACACACACACACACACACACACACACACACACACACAAATGGACACACACACACATTAAAAACCTGTTCCACATGCTGATGTGGCTGTTGCTGCGTTGTCTCTTAATCCCGGAGGAATTGAGCATGTAATTGGATGCTCTGACTCAAGAGTGTGTGTGTGTGTGTGTGTGTGTGTGTGTGTGTGTGTGTGTGTGTGTGTGTGTGTGTGTGTGTGTGTGTGTGTGTGTGTGTGTGTGTGTGTGTGTGTGTGTGTGTGTGTGTGTGTGTGTGTGTGTGTGTGTGTGTCTGAATCTGTGGTGTGTGTTCGTGTAAGCAGTGTGTACAGTAACTCAAGCGTGTGTGGTGTGCGTGTGTGTGTGTGTGTGTGTGCGCGAGTTTCTGACTCAGTTTCGCGTCTGTGTGCTCATCTGAGTGTGAAGAACGAGAGTTAAAGGGCCCGTACAGCACGCCGGCCACTAAGACCATCACTGGCTGAAGAAAGAAAACACAAGGGATGATGGATAACAACGACGGACGAGGGGAAAAAAGAGGAGGAAAAAAAGACAAACAAAAGACAGCACAGGCACAGCTGTTTCCAGGGCAACAGGCTAGACCTGACCGTCTCATCTCACATTGCATTATATTGCACTTGGTTGATGTTTTTACCCAAAGCGACTTACAGTTATTTAGTACAGGGGTATTGGTTACAGTCCCTGGAGCAATGTGGGGTGGGTTTAGGTGCCTGGCTCAAGGGCACTTCAGCCATGGATACAGGACGCGAGGACGAGAACAGTCCTTGATATTCACGTTCCCTTAACGTGTCCGGGAGCATCGCGAGTCTGAGAGGTTCGCGTGCTGCCTTTCACATTGCACAGTCAGCGTCCACGTTCTATCCGCGGGCAGCAGCCATTCATTTTCAATAGAGCCCGTTCATTGAACGCGGACGTCCGCGCTAGGGGCCCTCATGACGATACGATTCGGTATCGATTTCTTAAATCAGGGATTCGATTTTTTCCGATACTTAAGAATTCCCCACGATACGATGCGATTCGTTTTTTTTTCAATTACTTTTCCACTACTATTGTGTTATGGAGCTAGGGCATTGCACAGGGGCCAGCGATTCAATTCTTTTTGATTCTTAAAAATGCCCCACGATACGATGCGATTGGATTAAATCTCCGGTCGATACTTCCAATACATCGATACATTTCATTGTTTTTTATTTACATCCCTAGTCCGGGCAGGACAATAGACTCGAATTCTATTTTCAAGGAGCATCGTGGACATGTCCAGTTTGAAGGATGAAGAAGAACGACTGGACGAATAGTTGAGCCGCCACAAGATTCAAGCGACAGAGAATCACTGCTGTGCAGCAAGAGCGATACGCTCGATAGAAGCGACTAGACTATGTCCGTTAAAAGCAGAATGCCAGCATTCCAACATCCCCATTGGCTGTGGCGGCTGTAACAGAATCGCATTATAGCTCTAGTCACGCGAATCATCACTACACTGCCCTACAAAGGCCAAGTGCAGTAACTACGTCAACATTGAAACTGAGAAAAATGCCTTCAAAGTGTTGGTATTAGGTTAGATATTCCAGTTACTGCATATGTTGTCATAACAGTATCTCTAAAACGGGACACATTTGGACAATAAGTCTCTGTCACAAGATACAAGAGGTGTAATATTTAACCATTTTCAGTCTAAACTCAATTTTGGCAAAATATGTGCACTTTGCGTTTGCAGGGCAGTGTAGTCGCCCGAATCGCTTGTGTCTCTCCTGTCTGCCACGACTCAATACAAGGTCAATCACTTCCGTCGCGGGAATCACTCACGACGCACTTGGTCTATTCGTGCGGTGCGTGTTGACAGATACAGTAAGTCTACGATATAGTATTGTGATGTGGAGTTGTAGTATTGTGATGTGGAGTTGTAGTATTGTGATGTCCTGCATAGTAGAAGGGCACAGTGGAGTGAGCGGTGCTAAAAGACAGGGCAGCCAAAGAGGACAGACCTCCTCTCCTCTCCTCTCCTCTCCTCTCCTCTCCTCTCCTCTCTGATCTATGACATCTATGCTTTTAAAAGCAAACTCTAGTCCAGCAATGTCCGCAAACTTTCCAATTCAATAACCTGCACCCACCTACATTGGTGAAAATGGTTTTCTGGCACGGTAGACGAAACACAGAGGTGAGATCTAAGCAGGGGCAGATCTAACTACTTTGGGGCCCCAGGTGAAATATAAACATGGGGCCCTGAAACGTCATTACACAGACATAAAATTCTTACATTTTTGTGCTTTGTATCACTCATATCTTTGATTAATTTACATAAGTGACAAATTAAGATCAAGCCCACGTTGTTGTGTGTTTACCACGACAGGTGTGCCAGTTGGGGCCCCTAGGGAGGTCAGATTTGATCGGGGGCCTTAGGCAATTGCCCAAGTTTGCCTAATGGAAAGTCCGCCTCTGGATGTAAGCTCAGATGAAACACAGAGGTGAGATGTAAGCTCAGATTAGATGCAGTGAAAAGGGCCTTACTTTGTGAGAGCTGGCCTGGTGCTCTACAGGGCCTTATACCAGCAAATGGAGCTGTCGGAACAGAATGACATTCATAGTGCTACAGTAGAATTCATGTTGTGTGCGTCTATGTTTGTGCGTGCGTGCGTGCATGTGTGTGTGTGTGTGTGTGTGTGTGTGTGTGTGTGTGTGTGTGTGTGTGTGTGTGTGCGCGTGCGTGCATGCGTGCGTGGGTGTGTGTGTGTGTGTGCCTGTGCATGCATGCATTCCATCAGTAGATCAGTTTCAGTGGACTTTACTGGCGGTTACTTTCAGACACACAGTTCACCACTTGGAGTCATATAACACACTTACACACACACTTTGGCCTACCACGGGTCCGCACTCACGGTGAGTGTGCGTGCGTGCGTGCGTGTGTGTGTGTGTGTGCGTGCGTGCGTGCGTGTGCATTACACACTGTGTAACTGAAGCATTTTTCAGTATTCTCCCTTTCTCCTCATCCTACACTGCTAGATGCTAACCCTTGGCCTGCCCTTGGGCTTGAATAATAACATTTACACAGCAGAATAAAAAAAACCTGAAAGTTTTATTGAATTGCACAATATCTCTGTTTCATTGAATTGTGCATTATCTCCTTAAGTAGATGTCTCAGCCTCGAGTCGGTATGCAAGGGGTATATCTGCTCTTCAGAATCAGGATGTCTGTATCTGTATGGCGAATGAGAACATGACCGCTGGAATAGCAAAGGGAAAGGGGTCAGTTGTCCTGGGCCCAGAGGGAGAGAGGGGGTTCTCTTAACATTGTAGGCCTATGTATTTTGGACTTGTACTTGGGTACAACAACGGAGAACAGTCTTGACCAGTCGCTCTAGGTACTCCCAGTCAAGGCTGTTCTCCATTGTTGTACCCAAGTGGTGGAACGGTCTCCCAGAGGCAGCAAGACTAAGCAGCCTTCAAGAAAAAAGTAAAGACCTTCCTCTTTCGAGAGGAGCTACTAAACTAATGCTTGAGCTGGCCTAGCCCCAGGGCAGACTCTTGACATAATGTTTAGTTTAGTTTAGTTTTGTCTAGTTTAGTTTAGTTTCAGTGTGTGTGTGTGTGTATGTGTTTGTGTGTGTGCTGTGTGTGTACTCTTTATTAATTAAAAAAACAAACAAAAAAAAACTAACCCCTCTGTAACTGCACTTGTTGTTCTGTATATTTCCTGTGCACTGATGTTGGCTTGATTATGTCCTCTTTTGAAAGTCGTTTTGGTTATAAAGCGTCTGCCAAATGCAATGTAATGCTATGTAATGTATTTGGGGGGGGGGGGGGGGTGTTGTCTTTCTGATGATTTTGTCCCAAGCCTGGTCAAAGCTGTCAGCGGCCTTGTCTGCATCTCTATGGACTTAATTAATACATGACTGCTCGTTTAGGTTTTTTTTTTTTTTTTTACGTTTTTTTTTTTTTAGAATAGAATAGGAATGGTGAAATAGTAACAAGTTACTACAGACTTGTCTGTAATGACATAGGTAGTAACATGCATTGAAATGTTGTAGTGAAGTACTTTTCAACCAACAGTGAAGTCATTGGCTTCAGGGGCTACCGTCTTTTGGGACCAAACCAGTGTATCTATTTCTACTACGCTCCAATTCACATCTCAATGAGAATCAATTTTGTAGGGCAGGAGGGCAGGGCTATTCAAATAGCAGCCCTGGGGCCAGATGCGACCCTTGGACGAGAAAGGTTCTGGCCCCCCACAAGCCCCTTGAAATCCAGGCCCCTCCAGCATGGCAAATGCCTTCTCAGATCGCTACAAAAGACTACGGCCAAAATCATCCACAGTCCACCGGGTAAATGCCCTGTATGCCATTGGAAGAGAAGTAGTGGTGCGCTCATCCAAGATGCAAGTGCAGGACAAAAAATTAAATACTATGAAAATATAGTTGGAATGTCCTCACACTGGTCCCGAAGAGCACACCGCTCGAAAACGTTCACATAGAAAAATAAAAAAAGCAAAAGAAAAACGGAAGCAGTGGACATTCCACCTTTATTTTCACTGTATGCCATAGGGCCAATCCAGCCGTGACACTCACTCATCACATATTGTCAATCCAATTCACACTTCAACAGAGTGACTCATTTGACCCTTTTGACACGTAATGGGTAGAATAACCTACAGCTTCACCTCTAGAGCGGTCCAGTCATACAACTGGTCTCCATCATCATACAATACAGTACGAGGTCCAGTCATACAACTGGTCTCCATCATACCCAGTTGTCTTACCCAATGTTGTCTAACACTTGTCTAAAACCAAGATTTGTGAAGGTGGATGCGCGCAGTGCGCAGTCGTCCCAGGTGTACTAAACTTTGTATTAGTTTTTTGCTGCTACTAAGTATTGTACCCGAAACACAATTTCGTTGCCTTTTTGACAATGACAATAAACTCTTGATTGATTGATTGATTGATTGATCATCATACAATAATACCAGGTCTGACAAAATGTAATTTTGTATGAAAGATGAGATGCTTTCACACACCCATGAACTGGATGAATGGGGATGTATAAGTTTCATATCATCATTGCTGTCAGGCAGAAAACTTGTATCTCCACTTTTCATAGTTTTTTTTTACATTTAATTTATAAATCACTATTTTAAAAAAAAAAAAAAATCGTTTCAGCATTAAAGTTGGCTATTAAATGATTTATCATACACATACTATACTTATGGAAACGGACCAGTAGTACTGATTGTTTTGTATAATGAATTAAGTCAAGTAAAGCTTTGCACAAAAAAGATCTGAAGTGTGCGGATTGTCTCCTTTTTGTACAGATAATAAATGAAGAACACATTTAAAATAATACAAAATAGTGGATATACAGTGTAAGGCTTCTAGTGGACAGTGATGCTATTGTGGCTTGAGTATGCTGTGGCTTCGGTGGGAAATGGATTAGAGTGAGACATGAGCTGAGATTAAAATGGAGGGTAAGAATGAGCCGGGGGGACAGACAAAGAGAGCCAGACCTGCAACTCAATTTGTCTTCCAGCCACCATCACAACTCATTGCCAACCAACACACACACGCGCGCATGCACGCACGCGCGCACACGCACACGCGCGCACACGCACACGCACGCATGCACGAGTGCACACCCTCAAACTCACAGAGATGTGTGCGTTGGTCATTAATCCTTGGCAGGAGAAGTAATGAGCTCTGTGTTAATTATGACAGCCCCATATGCCTCCATGCAGCACTCTCCACTGCCTCTGTCACCTGCAGATTTAATCAGGAGATCACGATGGATGGCACAGGCCACAGCCTCTCACCACAAATACACCTCTTTCCATCTCTCTCTCCCTCTCCCTCTCTCTCTCTCTCTCTCTCTCTCTCTCTCTCTCTCTCTCTCTCTCTCTTTCCCTCCCTATTTCTCTATCTGTCTCTACCATTCAGACTGACATTTTTCTCTGCCAAGTGCTTCAATTCAATTGTTTTCTAATGGAATAGAGCAACTGACAAGTGGTTTCAAGGGTGCTTTTCATATCTCTGTCTTGTCTGTTTCATTTAGTGGGTCACCACATACAGATGTAGTGACGAATGAATAGCTGGGTTTGAAATATCAGTAAATGAACTCTTTCCAAAGGGGGTCGGGCATTTTCAGCGGAGACTAGCCCAGCAGGCATCCAGATAGGCAATGAAGCATGCTGTCATTAAAATGATCCAATATGAGCCACGTTGACCTCAACAGCCAAAATGCTTTATTTATATCTTTGATAAATTGTCTTGGAGAGGTCTCTGTAGCAACATGAGGACTGATACCATTGAGCGTGAGGTCAGGCCAAAAATCACACAGCCCATCGGGCAATTGGCCTGTATGCCATATGGCCGATGCAGCCATGGGGTGAACTCTGTTGAGGCTTGAATGGTTTGGAGGTATATTAAATGTAAAACATTTGGATATCACTAATGTCATTGGAGCCAGGCCGTACCCTCCTAGTGACACAACATCTTCAGCGTTGCTTCTAGTCAGGCCAACAGCAATACACATATCATTTCTGAGCTCCCAAAAAAATCGGGAACTCCTCCCACTTTGTCGGGAAGCAAACAACCATTATCAAACCAAGGGAGGAGGGTCAACCATGGCATTTGGGAAATGTTCATTGTTATGCTCTCTTGGTCAGACCAAGTCTCGGAAGAAATTTTAAAGTCGATGATAATCAGGCTGGTGTCATTGTTCACCCCCTCCTTCGCCCCATTCGTGTTCTGAATAGAAGTGACGTCACTTCCCCCGTTTCATGGGACCTCAACAGCGTTTTTAGCCATTATCGTAGCATGTAATCCAGTTGCGCCACAAGCTCCATATATGTTGTTTCTGATATTTTTATTTATTTTTTCGTACGAACCCCCAAACTTTTTAGAAAGCTGTGTTTCTTCACATTTTTCATGCAGACGGCCGCGGAACAAAACATTGATACTTCTGCATGAATAATCTTTATCTAGCCTCTTAAACAGCATATTTGTAGCACAGCGCATATAATGACTGAGATCAGCAGATATTTACTCGCTACCATGTTGTTAGATGGTCAGCTTAGGTCCCGTGAAATGCAGAACTAAGGGGCGGGACTTTCAAGCTCTATGGGTAGGTTGGCTGGACAGTGACACCTACCATATCTCCGCTTGCCAAGGACTATAAGAGTTGTAATGTGAGGGCAAATGAAAATCCAGTACTATACTTTTTCACTGTATCAGGTGTCTCCTTGATGATTATATTTCAGATAACTATATACAGTACAGTACATGTACAGTACAGGGCAGTCATGGGTGAGCGGTTAGGGCGTCAGACTTGCATCCCAGAGGTTGCCGGTTCGACTCCCGACCCACCAGGTTGGTGGGGGGAGTAATCAACCAGTGCTCTCCCCCATCCTCCTCCATGACTGCACTGCAAAAAACGAAAATCTGTACAAGTGTAATATACTTGAATTCAGCATTTTGTTCTCATTACACTTGTTTTTGAATGTATTTTCTTGGTAAGACTGACTATTGTTAAAATTATTTGACTTGTTTCAAGAAAATTAATCTTTTTTATCCTACCTAGATAATAAAACTAGTTCTGAGCAGCTTTTTTCTTAAAATAGAACACATACTGACAGAGTCGCATTAACAATTAGACTGTGAGTACATTTTTACTTGTTTCAAGACAATAAGACAATCCAAATGAACCTGTTTTAAGAACTGGCTCGATCTCACTAAGATATTCTAGCTAATCAACTGTGATAGCATACAAATTAATAGGGCCATTGAGATTTCCATTCATGATTCATAGCTTTGACATTTCTGTTGTCTGTGCAGCATTTGGCATAGCAATTTCATGATTGTAAATCTGTATCCCATCTCAATGTGTCAAACTCTTGATATTCACAGCAAAATATACTGTAGATGAATCAATAACACATATAAGTGAAAAGTGAAAGCCCAGGGAAACTCCAACTCCCATTGTCATTACGACACAGCACTCCACAGCACACAAGTGAACACTGCACACTGCACACAATGAAATTGCATTTATGCCTCACCCGTGCAAGGGGGCAGCCCTCAGTGGCGCCCCATGGGGAGCAGTGCGGACGGTACCATGCTCAGGGTACCTCAGTCATGGAGGAGGATGGGGGGGAGCACTGGTTGATTACTCCCCCCACCAACCTGGCGGGTCGGGAGTCGAACCAGCAACCTCTGGGATGCAAGTCTGACGCCCTAACCGCTCACCCATGACTGCCCTTATATTAAAAAAAAAAATAGGGAGTCCCATTTCTGTGATTATGGTCTTTCCTAATTGTTACCAAGAAACATCCATTTCAGAGATGATATTCAAAAAATCTAATCTTTGAACTGACATATGCCTCTGACGCCTTGATACCGCTGATGTGTGGCCCAATGCTTTTTCATGAGCAAATATACTGTTTGTTTGATGGGTAGGCTACTTTCGACAATTTTGCTATGATTTTTTTTTTTAAGATTGTTTTTCGTCTTTTTTACAACTTTTTTGTAACTGACAGGACAGTTTGAGAGGTGGACAGGAGGCGAATGGGGGGAGAGATGCGGAGGGGTCGGCAAATGACCCGAACCGGGAATCGAACCCGGGTCGGCCATACGGTAGACGAGTGCCCTACCGGTTGCCCATGGCAGGGCCATTTTGCTTTGATTTACAAGACATTTGCAGACATTTTATAGGCCTAATTTAATTTAGAAATTTAGAATAAAACAAATAATGCTTTGACTCTAACCTCATGCACACGTGTCTCATCAAAGTACCCAGTGTGAAGGTAAATGTTCCATAAAATGTTGTTTAGGGGGCATGTTGTTGTTCAGGATGCTACTTTTTTAAGATGCTGCTCTGTCTCAATTTTTGTAAAGTTTCCGTCATCAGAGCAAAAAAGGTTGTGAGTTATTTCACTTAATTCTATGATAAGATGTATAGCATGGTCTGATAAAAACAAAAGTGGAAGTTATAACATCTAGATCAATATGATTTGACAAAATAAAGTGCTTCAATGCACATTTTATTTCCTGTTGCACAACTGCAACAGTAAGGGCAACAGGTTTTTTTGTGTTCATTTTTAAGGCACACTCAAAAAATGTTTCTGGGTCCTGGTAAATATTAAGAAATATGTATACATACATTTAAGGAATATTATTATAAAATGGAAAAATGATTCATTGAAATCATATAAACACCATTTGAACTGTCCGCGTATGAACTTTTAAACAAATAATCTAGGCCTAAACAAATAATGTATGCACTTGAAAAAAGCTCATAATATTAACTGACATGCACATCACACTCCAGAACAGTAGGTGGCAGTAAGAAATGAATCGCCTATTGTCGAAACACATTTTCATTGACGGTATTTATCTTCTTCCTGCTGGCACCAAGTTGTTACCTTATTGGTACAGATATATTTTACATAAATCAAAACTATATATGTGAAATTCATGCTGTAATTCAGGTGGGATAACAAACAAAAACAAAAAACACCAAAGAGTAAAACCGGAAATGGAATTACGTCACTTCCTGTTCGTCAGTTGGTCTCCTGCTTTGAAATTGAGGCAATCGTTTTCAGCCGGGTAAGTTTCACAATCCGTTTCAATCCTTGTCATCTTTGGCAATATGCTTGTATTAAGACACTATTACAGTCATTTGTGAACTATACTACGCTATTGTGATGTTTTTGGCGTTTTTGTCTGTATGGAAAGTTAAGTGATACGATTGTTAGATCATGCTGTGTGATCTGACAAGCTGTTTGTCTTGCATTCACATATACACTCTTAAACAGTAGGCTAGCTTATCTTGTGCAACATCTTCAGGAGTAAAAAAAAAAGTTGCCTTAAGGTTTATCCAGTCTGAAGTGTAAATTACTAGCATAATTATTTTAATCATAGTTTAACACCTGCTGCTGTTTAGCTTAGCAGCTAGCTATTGCTCTCTAGCTTGCTATTGCCCTGTAATGCCCCACATGTTACTCAAAATATGTATCTTATTTTTTGTAATGGGCGTCACTATTGGCCAGTCCTGAATATCACCTTTGAAAAGCCATGTTTGCCGATATTGTGAGAAAAGGTTCACCTCTGTTTTTCAACTTGACAGATGGTTGCCCCCTGTGCGAGTGGAAGATGTGACTTTGAAGACAGTCATTGTAAAAGGTAGGATTTATGTCCATGTTCAATTGTTTTACACTTTACCCTCTGCTTGAACACTTTACTTACACCAAAGCAAAATGAGGATAAACATATTTTTTAGCCAATTAGCTGTCATTTTCATGTTGGCATGGTGTCAACAGTTATTTTGTATTGTATGAAACATGGATATGGTGAAAAATATTTTAATTAACTTTTAATTTCACGCTGTCTTAAGTGGCTGTAGTCACGTTATTTACCAATATTTTTAAATGGTGACAATATTCCCCAGTCTAAAAAGTGGTGAAGATGTACCTGACTTGCTTGCCATAGACAACAAGAAGTGGTGTTTCATGCATGGTGTGGAGTTGCTTGAGGATGCAAAATCATTGGTAATCCAACAACATGCGTCAGTCAACATCTATGCAGTGACATAGGCTATTTGATATGGCAGATTATATTTGATTGAGGCTACTCCACTCTCCTTGACCCCTGGTCTCAACTTAGGTTTTACAGGAAGTCAGTCAATGCCATTGTGATGTTAGCCCTCATCTTATCTTGTAATTTCTGTTACATCAACTCCAGCACTCTAATTATGTGTTTTGTCATAGGTGCAAAAGGCTTGTCTAAGATACGCTGGCAGTCTACACCGCATGGCCTGCGTTGCTGACATTGAGTGAAGTAAGTATGGTGGTACATTATGTCATAACAGATAGTATTTAAGTGTTGATGTATGTCTGTCCTGTAGGATGTCTTTGTGGCTTGACCACAGGTGTTGCCCCACCTGCAGGCCCAGAGATAGAAAGACATAGTCACAAGTCACAGGACAGACAGGAAGCACAACACAACTGGGCCTGACAATTTTCTTGTACTGTGTCTTTGACAGGTTAATGCAGAGCTCCTGTGCCTGGCATATACTTGAGGAAGCATATTGGAGGTTGTCAAGGAGAATGGAGGCATTGCCAGAAGGAAGGTAGGATAACTCATGGCTCCAACAGCTAATGGAAACATTGTGTTTGAGTTGCAAACAATATAATGAAGTTGGGTATCAGGTATTAGAAGGTCAGACATTAGGTGTGGGAGACGCATGGCCCACCTCTAGGTTCACTGACTCTGAATTTTGAACAGTTCTGTTTATGATGTTCACAAACGATCTGCACCCCAATAAAGAGAGCACGCGATAAATGGCATCTGCATATCACTGACAAGCACACTATTAAATGCCCCGTATTAGTGGCCATGGTTGTCATTCACTAGACATCAGCATTTTTACATTTAGTGCCATTAAAGCTACATAAAAAGTGTGTGCACAGTGTTAAGCTTTCTGCATTTTCTTTTTCCACCATCAGGACTAGAGTGGCGAAGTGATCCAAAGGCAGACTGCACATCTACGTATATGGTTTGCAAGGAACATCCCGTGCCAGAGACTGTGATACAAGGCATGGAGCTGTACAGTGAACTCGGAGCATCTCTTGCGCATGTGTGATGCTCTTTGGACTCGGTTACCGGTATATACCCTCAATCTCAACTCTGTGGATTTGGATTTACAATTTTAAGTATCCAGATGAACTGAAATATATGTTCTGGTGAATTTGGAAAATATGCCCAAAAGGTTCAATCACTATAAACTACAGAAAATATGTTGGACACTGGCAATCTCAGGTTCTAAGCCATTGCATAAAAGGACAATGCATCACATTTCTATGCATATTTTTCTGTGCTGTTCTCTGATCTGAGTTGATGATTTTTTTGTCCTTATCTTAGCTCAGCATGGCATTGAGTATCATTGAGGGTTTTTTTCTAAGCATTTTCTATGCAGATTAAAAGATGAGCACTATAATGAAAGGCGTAATAACGCCTCAGTAGCACTTCATGGACACATTGATATCATAATTGAAAACATTTCTCTCTCCCTCTCCTCCCCCACTTTGGGAAAGAATCAAAGAGTCAAAAGTGCTCCTGTGGGCAGTTAATTCTAAAATGTCCATTCACAAATAACATCTTTTTCATGAATGTCTAAGTAAATAAGTGAGTAAATAGACACATACTGTTCTGTTGAGAGTATGTTTTTCGGCCAGAGATATCTGACTGCATTCAAAATGGTGGATTAACATGCAGAGGACCCCACTATTATTCATTTGCCCAAGCGATTATGACATTACTTAGAATTTGCTGGTGGTTGTAAGCATTCATGAAAAAGATGACATTTCTGAACAGGCCACATAAATGAATGTGGTACAGTACACTGATAATTTCAGGTTTTCTGTTTAATTTCTGTTTAATCATACGATTATATTGTCTAGATTTTGGTGTTTTATTATCGTTTGACTGCATGTTTGTCCAGCTGATGAAATATTAATAAAAGAAATGTTTTGACGTTCTTGTCAAGTATATTTTTCTCATACACCTAAACAAGATATTAATTCTACATGAGAAAATAAGTATTCTAGCTAAGAAAATCAGACTAGTTTTAAGACTTTAAATGAGCTGGAAACAAGTAAATTTGCCTTGTTTTAAGCGTATTGTATGCTTGTTTTGAGCAATAATTTCTTGGATGACATCTAATTCTAAGCAATAATGACTAATAAAGGAGAAGAAATTGCTTAAAATAGGAAAAAAAATCTTAACAAGCAACAGAAAAATAAGATTTTTATACTTGTTTCAAGTGTTTTTCTATGCCTACCACTTAGATATTATTTTCTTGTTTTAAGAATTCTTACCAAGTCCAATTTGCTCGCTGCACTGGCAGATTATTTTGCTCAAAATAAGCAATTTTTCACCTAAAACACTATATTTTTTGCTTATTTTTTTAGAGGGCTTTTTTGAGCATGGTACCGTCCCACCGCACTGCTCCCCATGGGGCGCCACTGAGGGCATAAATGCAATTTTGTTGTGTGCAGTGTGCAGTGTTCACTTGTGTGCTGTGGAGTGCTGTGTCACAATGACAATGGGAGTTGGAAAACATCAACAGAGTACTATACTATACATTAGCAGATTGCTTTATGCTGACCTTGGGGCCCACTCGAAATTGTCAAAATATTTTGGGGCCCACCTCTGACCCAATTAAGAATAAACTCAAATAAATCAACAACAACACACACCAAAGTATGATTATTATTTTTGGAAAATGATTTCAAGGCCCACTTGGAATACTTGCAAAAGCTCAATTGTAAACTCTTTTTCTCATTTGCAATTGGGATGGTGAATGAAAAACAGTCCCTCAAAAGTTGTTGTGGCTAGGCTGACAGCTGGGAAACTTTATCGCTTTCTCCACGGAGGAGGGGCCAGGATGCGGTTGCGAGGAAACAAGCACAAGTGGAGGAGGCAAGGCCGCGTATTGTAACGCACTCTATAGCGGGGAGTGCTAACAGGAGAGGACTAGCTCACC
>NC_085865.1:7419361-7421861 GCF_034702125.1 Engraulis encrasicolus | reverse complement strand
TTAAGATTGTGCGGTAGCTGCTATTCCACAAAGCGACCGACTCGCCGAAAGTTAACCCGCTTATTATATGGATATACTTAAATGATTCACACATGGTGGGGACATTTCTTTAGGCCTATTTAATGTTAAGATTGTTGCTGCGCAAAACAAAACAGTGCCGTTGTGGAACACCGCTCGGCAACAGCTAGGTAGCCAGGACAACAGGTGTCGTCTATCACAGCAGCTGATTAGAGTCTTGTTGAAAAGTCGCTTTAGCAGTGAAAAGTCTTGTTGCCATTGACAGCGGTCTGTTATTAGACCAACCCGTCCGTCCCTGTGTGGCTACCTAGCTGTTGCCTAGCGGTGCTCCACAACGGCACTGTTTTGTTTTGCGCAGCAACAATCTTAACATTAAATAGGCCTAAAGAAATGCCCCCGCCATGTGTGAATCATTTAAGTATATCCATATAATAAGCGGGTTAACTTTCGGCGAGTCGGTCGCTTTGTGGAATAGCAGCACTTCAGAGAGAACAAGACCCCTCCACTCCGCGTCGGGGTCTAAAGATTCTCTCTGTCGTGCTGCTATTCCACGGTAGCGACCTTCTCGCCGAACGTTAACCCTTACATAACTATGAAATAACTATGAAATTAACATGAAATTACCACCTTATTAGCGATCCGTAAAGTAAAGTGTTACCCTAAAACCATAAAAAAATATATATATAATAAATAAAAATGATAAATTATATAAATGTATAATTTATTATCGGCTCTAAAACCATATGCTCACTATATGTTTTTGGATGCCTGGAAGCATCATGGTAAGACAGCGGTTCCCAAACTTTTCCCCCTGCGCACCCCTTTTGACATTTCAATGTGGTTCGCGCACCCCCTAAGCGAATGTTGCATAGCCGCACATTTTTGGGCAATCCTCATTTCCAATTGACCTGACATTTTTTTTCTGCTATCATTTCAATGGAACTTGTTGCATGACAAGTCGGGGAGTTGTAAATTACACTTCAGATAGATACTTCCAGCATTAACTATGTAATTAATTAAATAATTCTATATATAAAAACACACATCTTAGCCATTGCTCTATTCAGTTCGCGCACCCCCTTGTGGCAGGCTGCGCACCCCCAGGGGTCCACGCACCCCAGTTTGGGAAACCCTGAGGTAAGAGATGTATATGAAATAATATAAATAATAAATATTACATTATCAGTCTATAGGCAACCTCAGTGGTGACAAAGGTCAAAAGCCTTTCTCTTCGTTTTCACTGGCAGCCTCCATTGACTGTTTGCAGTGAGTGAGTGTGTGCGACTGAATGGGGGTTGTCTTTTCAGGTGTTACAGTACATTCATAAACGCGGTATGATCGGCTGACCAGTCCATGCTCACCCACACACACACATCTGTCCCATGCCAGTCGATGGGATCCATCAACGATCAGTCCCGATGTGAATGCCAGGTTTAAACTCATCCAAAGTCTCCACAAGCATCAACAGTCCACATGTACGCGGTTGTACCAATCTGAGGGAAATCTGTGCAGACAAAGTGCCACATTCACATCTGACCTAAGGCTGTTTATTTCCTGAACACAGGACCATCTCTTTTGTCTGTCTGCCCGAATCGTTTCCTCATTTCTCCTTTACTCTCCAGAGTAATACAAGCTAAACAGCTTTAAAAAAAATCAGAGCTTTGGACATCAAACCCATTTAGTATCAACATAATTTATCATCAGCATCAGAAGCATGGATGGATGAATGCTGTAATTTCATTGGCTACTGGAGGTCATGACAACTTATATAGACACAGACCATTACAGCAACTTGTGGTGATATTTCTGACATTGCCCACAACTAAAAGGTTTTCATTATATTTATTTAGGACCAAGAATAACTTTTGCTAGGAGTTTAAGCATTGGGATACTTTAATAAGTTGTCTGTGTGTTCAGTGGAGGAGGTTCTTCATTTGTTTCTCAGAAGTGCTAGATTAAAAAAAGGACTTTTATATTACATCAGAGGCATATAAGGTCGGGGGCTATAATTGTCATTGTCTGTTGGAGGCCAAATATACTAGCCTCGCAAGCCATCCTACGTACTTCCGCCAAAGGATTGGCTCCACTACGGTAGTCTGGCCGTGCTTCTCTGTGGAGTGCCTGGAGCAGTAGGATTTTGACCGCAACGCCCCCCCCAGAAAACAGGCAATAAGCGAATAAGCGCCCCACGTGGGGGCGTAAGGGGGAGGACACTCGTGACAATGACGTACACATCTGCGCCAGAGCCATTGGTCTGCGCTATGTTGTTGTTGAGTAACTGGCGGCGATTGGGTGAGAGGTGTCCAATAATTTCAAACCATAACTGAGTACAAACTTCCTGCTTCCTGCAATCGCTTCAGAGCAAACAAATGCCAGACCATAAATACAAGATGAAATGGTAGTATTATGGGATGGTCAGGACCAGGCTACAAATATACTTTACATTTGCAGAAATAAAGTATGTCACAGAAGTAAGTACACT
>NC_085865.1:7394361-7396861 GCF_034702125.1 Engraulis encrasicolus | reverse complement strand
AAAACTCCTCAGTTAGTTCAACTGTTACTGTGGCTTGGACAAGCTATCTGAGTTAAAAGCACCTCCTCTTTTCTAAAAAAAAACCCCCAAACAAACAACAAAACAAATAAACTAAACAAAAGAATACAAACAATCAATCATTTATATCATTTATCATGTCCTGTTTATCATTAGAATATATCATCGCATCCGCTATCAGAGTTGAACTCATCTGGCCTCACTGGTTCATGGAACGGAACGGAAGTTCCACCCCGGCAGAGAGTAGAGCTGTGTGTGTGTGTGTGTGTGTGTGTGTGTGTGTGTGTGTGTGTGCGTGCGTGTGTGCGTGCGTGTGTGCGTGCGTGCGTGCGGCACGTGCGTGCGGCACGTGCGTGCATGTGTGTGTGTGTGTGTGTGTGTGTGTGTGTTTCATCTGGCGAAGGGCATCATCGCTCATCAGGGGTGGCACAGATGCCAACGCCCCGGGGGACATGCGGATACACAGGGCTGGCACATTGGGGACATCATGTCAGGCCAATGAGGACTGATGGCGTGACCATGAGGGTGTGTGTGTGTGTGTGTGTCTGAGTGTGTGCGCATGTGTGTGTGAGTGTGCGTGCGTGCGTGTGTGTGTGTGTGTGTGTGTGTGCGCATGTGTGTGTGAGTGTGCGTGCGTGCGTGTGTGTGTGTGTGTGCCTGTGTGTGTGTGTATGTATGTGCGTGCGTGCGTGTGTATGTGCTTGTGCGTGTGTGTGTGTGTTTGAGTGCATGTGTGCATGCATGTGTGTATGTGTGGCATCGTGTCGTGCCAATGAAGGCCCATGTAGGTCAATGCGGGGCAATGGAGCCGAATGGCACCTTGGCAGTAGACAGTAACACACCTAATGAAGCTGATGGCTGTCTCATCTGCATACGCTAAATTAATGTGTGTGTGTGTGTGTGTGTGTGTGTGTGTGTGTGTGTGTGTGTGTGTGTGTGTGTGTGTGTGTGTGTGTGTGTGTGTGTGTGTTTGTGTGTGTGTGTGTGTGAGTGTGTGTGTGTGTGTGTGTGTGTGCGCGTCAGATCTGCTTACGCTAGATTAAAACTAAAGCTGTTGACAGCCCTCGCCTCACCTAAGCATCTCCTGCTGTATTCCTGGAAGTAGGGAAGGAAGTGACGGCAAAGTAAACTTGATTTGCAAGTAGGGAAGTGACGGCAAAGTAAACTTGATTTTTGCAAGTAGGGAAGTGACGGCAAAGTAAACTTGATTTGCAAGTAGGGAAGTGACGGCAAAGTAAACTTGATTTGCAAGTAGGGAAGTGACGGCAAAGTAAACTTGATTTGCAAGTAGGGAAGTGACGGCAAAGTAAACTTGATTTGCAAGTAGGGAAGTGACTGCAAAGTTAACTTGATGTGTTTGTGTTCTTGTGCTTGTACGTAGTGTCTTTCCAGGAAGCCCTCCAGTCAAAAGTGGGTCAATGCAGCCCTACCAGAGATTATTTAAGTATATAGAGATATGCCAATGTAATAGGTTGCTATGGGCACATAACATGACCAGGTTCCGGTCTGCCTAAAGGGGCGTGTCATAATACTCCTAGCATTGAATAGAACAGTCCTTAGGTCTGCTTAGGTCTGCTTAGGTCTGCCTAAAGGGGGATTCCCTCCCCCCTCACCCTTGCAATAATAGAACCCGGAAACAATGGGCCAATGGAACCTCTCTCTCTCTACTCTCCATGGCCCTACCGTGGCCTAACAGTTGGGCACTAGCTCACTAAGCTGGCGACCCGGGTTCGATTCTTGCCAGTTCTTCCCTGTTTCTCTCTGCACACTCGCTTCCTGTCCCTCTGTCACTATCCTGANCCCCCCCCCCCCCCCAAAAAAACAAAAAAAAACAAATAGTTATAAGAAAATAAAATAAATAACTAAAAATAAAATAAAATGAAAAAAATACTGAAAAGTGGGCTATGGAGTGGGTAGAATGGTAACTTGCAACAAGGCACATATCGAAGGAAGATGATGGGTGTTACAACTTTTGTTTTTACACTTTTTGGCTGGTAAAGTGTCTGCGGTGCAAGCTTGTGGTAATGCCAACACCTTGGCAGCAGTGTTGGCAGATTGGGCAGGTGCCCGCCCAATTGGGCTACTTGGGATGAGCGTCTGAGGGTAAAAACGGGGATAAATTGGCCATTCTGCGTTTTTTTCAGCCGTTTTGGGCCCATAGAAGTCCATGTAATTTGTTGAATTTTGGCAAAATTTAGCGCATTTTGGCGTTTTTTGAGAGCCTTTTGGGCGGGTTTTGGTCAGACAAATCTGGCAACACTGCTTGGAAGTGGACAATAATGAAGCAGATGGGTTTCAGATCAGCATAGGCTACATGAAAAGTAAAGCCAGAGAGAGTAGAGAGAGAGAGGTTCCATTGACCCATTGTTTCCGGGTTCTATTATTGCAAGGGGGAGGGGGGGGGAATCCCCCTTTAGGCAGACCTAGGCAGACCTAAGGACTGTTCTATTCAATGCTAGGAGCATTGTGACACGCTCCTTTA
>NC_085865.1:7384361-7389361 GCF_034702125.1 Engraulis encrasicolus | reverse complement strand
ATCGATATTGCGATATCACGGCTTGTGATACATGTAAATTGGAAATTTGGTGAAAAGGCTAAAAAATGCAAAGTTGACATTTTAAGTTGATGCTGTATATTAGCCATGTTTTTTTCCTAATAAAAAATAATGTTGGCAATAAAACATTGCTCTCAGTTGTTTCATACACGATAAAGTGTAGAATGGCAAGTAGAGAGGGGAAAATATATGTTTACATTAAATATCGCGAGTAATATCGATATTGCAGTGTACAGTCATGTTATCGTGTATCGCATATTTTTCTAATATCGTGCAGCCCTAATCCCTAACATCAAATACATATAATGGACAAAGACACACAACAGCAGAGCACATACAGTACATATGGGCAGACAGCAATGGGCACATGCAGTAGATAGCAAACAGTTGAGTCGGGGCAGCCGTGGCCTAATGGTTAAGGAGATAGTCTTTAGATCAGATGGTTGCCGGTTTGAATCCCACAATCCATGGCTGAGCAAGGCACCTGACCCTACACTGATCCAGGGACTGTATCCAATAACCTGTACAACTACTTGAAAAACAATTGTAGTGTAAGTCGCTTTGGATAAAAGTGTCAGCTAAATGTAATGTAGTGCAATGTAAACAGTAGAGGGTGTCCAGTAGTCATTGGACAATAGACAATGATGGTCAGTAAAACAAATTGTAAATTAAATTGCATAACCAAGGGCATATTGAAGTGTTACGAAGAGGTATAGTGCATACAAAATACTAAGTTCCATGCATGGCAAAAGTCCTAGCAGGTGAAGGTGTCCCAAAATGAGGACGAGAGCAGCTGAGTATACTACACTGGGTGCGTTACAATATGCGACCTTGCCTCCTCCACTTGTGCTTGTCTCCTCGTACTAGGAAGTGATATGTCATGATGACATCACTGACCACAGCATTTTATTTCAATATCTTGCAAAAGCTCAATTGTAAAGCCTTCTTCTCATTTGCAATTGGGATGGTGAATGAAAAACAGTCCCTCAAAAGTTGTTGTGGCTAGGCTGACAGCTGGGAAAATGTATCGTTTTCTCCATGCAGGAGGGGCCAGGAGGTGGGGCGAGGAGACAAGTACAAGTGGAGGAGGCAAGGTTGCATATTGTAACGCACTCACTGAGGCCCACCCAAACCCAGTTTCTCACTGAACTGATGTCACAACCAATCAAATCCCACTTTCACTTCTAGCGAGCGAGCAAACAAACAAACATACAGTACTTGCTCTCGAAGTGTCATCTCCAGCAACACGTTACCTTGTGTATCTACTGAACTGCTTCAAAGTCGTTCTCAATTAGCCCTCAGCTGCCTGTTGTTCAGGCCCAGCTGTCTTTCATTAGCTGCAGTCAACACCATCGAGCCAGGGCTGGACTGGAGGAGAAATAGGGCCCGGGCGCTTTTGGCTTAAAGGGTGGCGTAATTTGGCATAATTAGTGGCGCAGAATTGACTCACCACAGAATCGACTCACTGGTTTTTTTTCCACATTTCTAGAAATAGTGGCCCACGAGGGTGCTGTGCCCACCGGGAAATGCCCGCTATGGCAGATGGCCAGTCCAGCCCTGCATCAAGCTGTGTGCTGCAGAGACATGTGTGCCTGCTGTAGAGTACACAACGTCAAATGTTTGTCATGGTTTTTCAACTTCATCCTTGCATAAAAAATAACACAGACTTTTCAAGGACTTTTTTCTGTTTCAAAGACGTGTACAGCTGAGGAGATGTAAACACAGGCTTTGCAAAGCCAACAATGTCAATGACACAGTAAACCTATTTGCAAAGGTGATCCTATTGCTGAGGACACTTTGCAAACATAATGTACACGAACAAATATATATTAGCGTTAAACACATTAAAATAAAAATGAATGTCCGCACACTGCTCCCGTGTTGCTTTTTTTATTTTTTCAAGTAAACACATTAATAAATATTAACATTAACATGTTACAACATTAATATATTATTTTTCAAAACATCTCTTATTCAGAGAGTATTGTAATTAGCAAATGGGGCAATGACATTTTAGTAGTAGCACACATCAAGGGTCGTGCAACCACAGCTAATGCCACTATTGAGTGGATACATGTTTTTGTTTGCTTTGTTTTTAGTGGCTTATCTAAGAAGCATATTTCTTTGCAGTACATCAATTACTAGTCACTAATTAATTCATGGGCATTAGCTGTGCTTGTACCACCTGAAGTCTGAGCCTGACCCAAGTACTACCACAACCCGATTGACCCAAGTACTACCACAACCCGATTTGTTTTAACGTCTTTGGCGAGTACTGGCTCTTGCACCCTCTGTTATTCCAACTATCGCTGTAGTGTTTGACTAAAGATATCGCACAAAATGAAATAACTGACTGATGTTAGCAGAATAACTATTGGCTATTATATTCTAGTGCAAGTATATATATATATATATATAATATTCTAGAAAGTAATTGAGCTGTCTGTGCAGTATTTTCCATTGTATTTATTTTTTCATTGCACTTACTGCAGACCAGATGCCTTTTAAAAGAAATGGTAAACAACTACGTGCTGCAAGTCAATCATGTTTTGAAGTGCAATGTGCAATGTGACGTGCTCCTGATGGCATTTCTACTTCAAACAGACGGTAAAGGCTGTGTCTTTTCAAGGATGCATGAATCCAAGAGGACATCAGTAATGGGAACTTAATTTAACAACGGCTAGTGTCAGTAGCATTAGCAGCAGCAATATGATTGGCTAAAGTATTCATTCTATGGATTATAGATATCTATATTTCGTGGCCCTACAGAAAACACTTTCATTTAAGTTTAATTTAGACAATTAGAGCTTAAATAAGGCAATCAAGTTAAGAAAACTTGATTATATGTATACTGTAATATATTCACTGCATTGCCTCTCATTCCATTTATTCAAACAGAATATGGATTCATCATTGTCAAGACAACGATGTTGTGTTGTCATGGCATCAGTTACAGTACTTTAAAAAAACATCGGATACCTTATGCTTATATACTTAGAAATTAATTAGCGCAGAGCCAACAGTATGTTATAACTTCACTGTCACCAAAATTGTAATGACAATGTCTTAATCTATTAGCCTACTTAAGGCCCTCGGTACTGTCTAACTATGTGTTGGGCAGAGGTGTCAAAAAGAAAAGTATGAGTAAAAAAAAAGAAACACAGTTCCCTTCCCACACAAGTAACTTCTCTGAGTAAACAGTAGATCTGTGTACTCGTCTTACGATCAGCTAACTGTGTACTGGTTGAATCAAGTTTGTGGCGGGTCCTTGATAGGTTTTCAGTGTTTTTCAGTAACAACACAGTCTATCTATCCCATTTGTTACAATGGAGTAAACAGTGTAACATCTATGTAATGCCATGTGCTAGTGTTGTAATTACACCACAAAAGTACTTTTACTTTTACTTTTACTTTTGACTCCTCTGGTGTTGGGAAGAGTTGGATGTGTTGGGTTTTGTGTTGGGTTTTAACTGCAGATCTGCTATGGGAAAGGGTTTTATGGGAGAGTTTGCAGGAGGGGGCCCCTAGGCTGCAGCCATATGTAGCATGTGGGGGTCCCCTGGCAGGTGGGGGCCCCTAGGCTGCAGCCATATGTGGCCTGTGCGTTAATCCGGCCCTGCTTATGGGAAAGGATTTCATGGGAGAGTTGAAACTATTGTGAAGACACTGATGTTGTGTTGTTATGGTACAACATCAAGTGCTGGGTTTTTAATGTGTTGTCATTTGTCTAACAGAGCCATGGAAATACAAATACTTGGGCTGTCATGGGTAAGCGGTTAGGGCGTCAGACTTGTATCCCAAAGGTTGCTGGTTCGACTCCCGACCCGCCAGGTTGGTGGGGGGAGTAATCAAGCAGTGCTCACTCCCATCCTCCTCCATGACTGAGGTACCCTGAGCGTGGTACTGTCCCAGCGCACTGTTCCCCAGGGGCGCCACTGAGGGCTGCCCCCTTGCATGGGAGAGGCATAAATGCAATTTTGTAGTGTGCAGTGTGCAGTGTTCACTTGTGTGCTGTGGAGTGCTGTGTCACAATGACAATGGGAGTTGGAGTTTCCCAATTGGGCTTTCACTTTCACTTTCACTTCACTTCACATAACAGTACTTTGGAAACTATCAGATGCCTCTAATACCTGCACTTTACAGGCTTGGAAGTTAAATGGGTCTTAATTAAAACAAATTAACTACTAGAGTAAATTTCTTTACTATAACTTTTAGAAGTTGATAAACATTGTTGAGAAACTGATGTCAAGCGTTGGGTTTTAGTGTGCATTTGTGTCCACGAGTTCACCAGAGTTGGTCTTGTAAATCCTCCACAGGCTCAGCCGTAAACATGGGCCTGAATTAAGTACCGCCCTGAGCCAGTACAGGGAGACAAACAAAACTAGATGATGCAAAACCGACCAGGACTTTACACACACACACACGCACACAAACACACACACACACACATACACACACGCACACACACACGCACGCAGGCACGCAGGCAAGCACACACACGCACACACGCAAGCAGGCAAGCACACACACACGCACACATGCATGCACGTACGCACACACATGCACTCGCACCCACACACACACTCGCGCACAAACACACACACACACACACACACACACACACACACACACACACACACACACACACACACACACACACACACACACACAGTGATGTACCCGAACGCGTTCAATGAACGAAAGTTCATGAACGAGTTCATATTTTGAGCGAACGTGAACTGAACGGACAGTATTTTCTAGATGATGAACGAACTATGAACGCGTTCATCTGGAGCGTGAACGTGAACGTTTATTAGTTCCGTTCATTCCGTAGTCACCAGATTTCATTAATATTCCTGCAGAAACCGCTACTGAACACAATGTCAGAGAGTCTAATATTATTTCTTATCCATTCTCTCTGACAGCGTCAGACACAATTCTCTCCGACTGTCTTTAGTCTCGTGCAAAGAGGCGGGACCAAG
>NC_085865.1:7359361-7366861 GCF_034702125.1 Engraulis encrasicolus | reverse complement strand
AGGCAGGCAGGCAGGCAGGCAGGCAGGCAGGCAGGCAGGCAGGCAGACACTATGGATGGCAGGTTGGGCAGGAAGGCAGGCAGGCAGACAGGGAGGCAGGCAGGGAGGCAAGCAGGCAGGCAAGCAGGCGGGCAAGCAGGCAGGCAGGCAGGCAGGCAAGCAGGCAGGCAGGCAGACAGACAGGCAGGCACGCAGACAGACACTATGCTGGCAGGTTGGGCAGGAAGGCAGGCAGGCAGGCAGGCAGGCAGGCAGGCAGGCAGGCAGGCAAGCAGGCAGGCAGGCAGGCAGGCAAGCAGGCAGGCAGGCAGACAGACAGGCAGGCACGCAGACAGACACTATGCTGGCAGGTTGGGCAGGAAGGCAGGCAGGCAGGCAGGCAGGCAGGCAGGCAGGCAGGCAGACACTATGGCTGGCAGGTTGAGCAGGCAGGCAGGCAGGCAGGCAGGCAGATAGACAGGCAGGCAGACAGGCAGGCAGATAGACAGGCAGGCAGACAGACAGGCAGACAGGCAGGCAGGCAGGCAGGCAGGCAGACAGGCAGAAAGGCAGGCAGGGAGGCACACACAAGCAAGCATGCTTCCACACACGCACACACAAAGATAATTGATAAAGTATCTCCCTTTTCATTGCACAGCTCCCCCCCTCCAACACACACACAGGCACACAGACACACAGACACACACACATACACACTCCAGATAAATATTCATGTAGATGACTTATCATCGACCCAAAGCTTTATAATGTTATTATACGAGCCGTGATATGTTACCCGCGTGGTTATTTATAGCCCTGGGTTATGAATATGCATGGGCAAGCAGGACTTTTAAAGAGCTGCTCCGTGATTGATCATGAGTAATATAGCCATCAACAACAGACGCCCAGTCATCTCGGTGTGTGTGTGTGTGTTTGTGTGTGCATGGGTTTGTGTGTGTGTGTGTGTGTGTGTGTGTGTGTGTGTGTGTGTGTGTGTGTGTGTGTGTGTGTGTGTGTGTGTGTTTGGGTTTGTGTATGGGTTGTGTGTGTGTCTGTGTCTGTGTGTGTGTGTGTGTGTTTGGGTATGTGTGTGTGTGTGTGTGTGTGTGTGTGTGTGTGTGTGTGTGTGTGTGTGTGTGTGTGTGTGTGTGTGTGTGTGTGTGTGTGTGTGTGTGTGTGTGTTGTGGGGGGGGTTTGGGGTCATCCGTGTTGTCTGATGCCGTTGGAAGGGTTACGATATTAATTTACTTCCCAGCAACCAGCCCCCCCAACACCCAAAAGAGCACAGGATGATCTGCGGACCGATGGCAAAGTATTGCACGGGGGAAAAGGGATGAAATCACCACCACACAGTGACCTGCCTCAAGGTCGCATGCTGTTCATCACGATTATGACAACATAACCGAAAGAATAGTGTGTGTGTGTGTGTGTGTGTGTGTGTGTGTGTGTGTGTGTGTGTGTGTGTGTGTGTGTGTGTGTGTGTGTGTGTGTGTGTGTGTGTGTGTGTGTGTGTGTGTGTGTGTGTATGGTGTGCGTATGTGCGTGCGTGCGTGTGCATGCGTGTGTGAATGCTTGTGTGCCTGTGTGTGTGTGTGTGTGTGTTTGTGTGTGTATGTGTGTGTGTGTGTGCGTATGTGCGTGCGTGCGTGTGTGAATGTGCCAGTCCGTGTGTGTGTGTACTTAATACGTGTGTGTGAAGTTCGTTTAGAATGTAGAGCACAGTTTGGAAAAAGAAGAATGTCCCTCTGAAATTGCATATATCACACATTCATTCTATCGAACATTAGAGACTGGATAAGGGGAAGACAAAAAACATTTATAATTCAACACATTCTGAAATGCGACCGGCTGCTACGCTATTCGCCGAATTCTCTCTTGTGAATAAGCGCCAGGTGGAAGTCAATTTCAGTCAGAATGAGAATTGATCAAAGCAGCCTCGCCGTTCTGTTGTATAATTTATCGGCATTCCGGCAAACCGCCCGCCCCAGCTTCAGAGTTTGTGACCCACGGAAATGAAGTTTCAATGTTTACTTTTCTCAATCAGAGCCTGTGTGCAGTGTTGCCAGATTGGGCTGTTTCCCGCCCAATTGGGCTGCTTGCTTGGGATGGCCGTCTGCAGGTAAAATGGGTATAAATGGCATTTGGGTGGGTTTTTCTGCAAATTTATGGACATAGAAATTAACTGAATCTGGATGGATTTAGTGCTTCCAGGCGGGTTTTGAGCATTTTTTGGGCTGGAAATAATCAGTCTCATCTGGCAACACTGCCTGTGTGCAGCATGCTGCTGGCTGGCTGAAACGATGCACCGTTCACTGTGCCAGTAACATACTTCACAAACTTTTTCAACTTGGATCCCCTTGTGTACTTCATATTTTCAAGAGGATTTTTTTTGGCATTAATATTGCTACATTTTCTATGTATAGTTCCACTGACATAGCCTGGTCCTGACCATCCCATAATACTACCATTATAATACCATAATACTACCATTTCATTTCGTATTAATGGTCTGGACTTTGTTTGATCTGCAGGAAGCAGGAAGGACATTTTCGGAAAAAAAACAGGATTTAACTTATAAGTTGTTGAACAAACATGTCTGACGTCTATCAATGGCGATGTAGGACCGTTTAATAGACATGTCTGACAGAACATCCTACCGTAGGATAAAATTACAATGTAGGACCTTTTGTCAGAACACCGGCGCAAATCCTACCAGTCAACATCGCTCCACAGAAGACAGGTACCAGACGTAGTGCGGAGCCAAGTGTCTTGGCGGAAGTACGTAGGATGGCGCGCAAGGCTACCACTGACATACACAGGATGGCAAATACATCTATTAACTATACAAGTGAATAGTGTTACTAATCAATTCATGGAATTGTGTTTGCTGGTCCTCTGTGGATTTCCCATCTTTATGCAATGCCCCTTTTGTCGGTTACATAACGCCATTCAGACATACCGCCATTCCGACATACCGCCATTCCAACATTAACTTTTTGTTGCAAAAAACATTTTTCCAGCTTGCAGGAACTGTTTTCAGACCCTACCTGTAAGGGCATTTGGACCGTGAGAAAATTAGACACTAAATTATACAGTACACTATTTCTGTAATTCGCTGTCACTCTCTCCACGTTTCGGATGACCGAAACGTTGTATTAATGTAGCAACATTGTTGCAAATGTCAATTGAGTTAGAACGTTGTTCACGCGCCTTTACGTACTTGCAGCAATGTTCAAATGACTCGAAATGGCTCGGAATGACAATCAAATACTGTCGGAATGGCGGTTTGTCGGAATGGCCGGTTGCCCCCCGTTTTGTCCGCAACCCACCCCCCACCCCCCCTTCAGTGCCTCTGTGACCCCCCCATAGGGGTCCTGACCCCCAGGTTGGGCAACCACTGCACTATGCTGTGCGGTACTCTATTTAAGTGAAAAAATGAAAGCCCATTGGGAAACTCCAACTCCCATTGTCATTGTGACACAGCACTCCACAGCACACAAGTGAACTCTGCACACTGCACACAACGAAATTGCATTTATGCCTCACCCGTGCAAGGGGGCAGCCCTCAGTGACGCCCCATGGGGAGCAGTGCGGTGGGACGGTACCATGCTCAGGGTACCTCAGTCATGGAGGAGGATGGGGGAGAGCACTGGTTGATTACTCCCCCCCCCACCAACCTGGCGGGTCGGGAGTCGAACCGGCAACCTCTGGGATGCAAGTCTGACGCCCTAACCGCTCACCCATGACTGCCCTAAATTATTATTATTATTATTATTATTATTATTATTATTATTATTATTTGTGACAGTCAGTCAGAGAGACAGTCGTAACTGCCAATAAGCTGTTAGGGATTAGTCTGCTAAGTATGATGATCACTTACAAACACAGACTATTGAAAAGGAGCGAATTGTTCAACAAAGACGCTTTTGCACTCCTCTGTAGTTGGGCAGGTGCGTAGGATGTTATCCCAGCAGTGTTGTCAGTCAAGTGCAAAAGAAATCCCGCACACTGTCCATTCCACCAACAAACTTTAATACAACGTTTCGGTCATTCGACCTTCTTCAGGTAAAGTTACTACTGAAGAAGGTCGGATGACCGAAACGTTGTATTAAAGTTTGTTGGTGGAATGGACAGTGTGCGGGATTTCTTTTGCACTTGACTGAAAAGGAGCGAATAACATTATCTAAAAAGTAAATAAGTAGAATTATCTTTGACAATACACACTCTTACTGTCCTCTGCTGTTTAAACTCCATGTCCATCTACGGAAAGGAAACTATATTGCAATATTAACACCATAAAAAAATCCCTTTTTGTACTGAGTCTCACAGCACCCTGCAGCAGCCATGCTTGTATGGTGCATTCACTTGTCTCGTACAATAAATCTTACTCCCACAATGTAAATTTCCCTGGTGCTAATAGCTACCCCTAGCCTACACATCACTGTAAATATTCCATCCCCAGCCGCGAAAAAAAAAAACATCCATAATAATATGAAGTAAAAGCTTAATAGCTCTGTAATTACTCTCCCACCGGGAAAGGCTCTTGTGTCCCAAAAGCTATTTGAATATGTAATGCAACATAATATATAATGCTCTTGACTTGATGCTCATTTTTAATTGATGTTCATTTTTTCTGTGAGCTACAAGATAGTAAAACATATGACTAAGCTAACTTCTAGTTCAACATTAGTGGAAAGGTTAACTGTTAGGTTAAACCATATGTTTGCTCAGGTGGCTCATGTGCCTCCAATTCACTATATGCTAATTATTAGCAAAAAAACCATAGTCACTATCATTAGCAGTCAGATTAACATTGCTAAATCAGCATCCTGCTGCTTCTCAAAAGTAAGCAACTTATTTGGTTATCAAAGGGACATTGACAATGACATACATTGTAAGACCTCTGTTGAGAAACACAACACAGCTTAACAGTGGCGGAAGAATTACACACCAGGCCAAGGTCACAATAGGGCCCCCACTATCAATACGGGAGGGCCCTGGGCCCAGGGGCAAATGCCCTGCTCTCCCCTCCTAGAGCTCCGCCCCTGCAGCTTAACAGACATGTAAAAACAACACTGTGGCAGGAGGTTGATGATCGCCTTCTTACCTCTTTCTCTCCGCAAATATTGCTGATGATGGAGTTGGAAGCAGGGCTGGCGGAGGGCCCTAATACAGCGACCACCCCTTTGGATAGGATCTGGCACACTGAGGGAGAGAGAGAGAGAGAGAGAGAGAGAGAGAGAGAGAGAGAGAGAGAGAGAGAGAGAGAGAGAGAGAGAGAGAGAGAGAGAGAAAGATAAATATATTATTGTTTGGCATGCTATACACTAATGGCAACACACATTCACTTTCTTGTCTGAGGAGAGGACAGGAGAGAGAGAGAGAGAGAGAGAGAGAGAGAGAGAGGGAGAGAGAGAGAGAGAGAGAGAGAGAGAGAGAGAGAGAGAGAGAGAGAGAGAGAGAGAGAGAGAGAGAGATAGAAGCATGAAAAAAACAGCACAGCACAGGAAATGATCAAAAAAGGTACTGCAACTATGCTGTTCATTGAAAATGGGCTGCCTATTGCCAAATTTGATCTTTACTTGAAAGTTTACTCTGTAATAAACAAATATTACCTAGCATGGTCCAATTACAGTCATTTTTGCAGCTAAAAATGGCTACTTTTGGAAATTCAAAATGGCGGACCATGGAGAAGATCCCCCTTTTCATGTATGAAAAGTGATTTTTTCCCAGTCATAATGAATACTTAGAATTTGATGGTGGTGGTAAGTATTCATGAAAAAGGTAACATTAGTGAATGGGCAGCATGAATTCTGGAAATGAACAACTAAAAATCTCGCACAGTGTCCCTTTAAAGTATGTGTAGGTAGATAAAATATATCTACCCAAAATCACCCTGACCTGCCAAGCAGTGTTGCCAGATTGGGCGGGTGCCTGCCCAATTGGGCTACTTGGGATGAGCGTCGGCGGGCAAAAATGGGGAAAATTGGCCATTTGGCGTTTTTTTAAGCCGTTTTGGGCCCATAGAAGTCAATGTAATTTGTTGAATTTGGGCGGAATTTAGCGCATTTTGGCGGTTTTTGAGAACCTTTTGGGCGGGATTTGGTCAGATACATCTGGCAACACTGCTGCCAGGACAACTGCATGGCTGCAGCCGGGGGAGCATTGCTGCTGAACCGCAGCAGAAGCCAACAGGCCCGGCCCGCTGCCAAATGGGTCAGCTCAGCTGTCCCCCGGATCAGGAAGAGGAACGGCCCAAGAATTGTAATGAGGCGGGGGGGGGGGGCTTTGAAACGATTTTTAAACGGGGCCCAGAAAAAGCTGTCGGCGGCCCTGTCAGCAGCCATATTGAGGCTAACAGGGGCGAATACACCGGCCAGGGTCGGATTAAGATGGCTCGGGGGGCCCCTAGGCTAAAGGTTGCTGTTGGGCCCCCCAGAAGGCACATTTCGTGAAAAATGTACGTAGACACTGTTATAATTACAAGTCAGACATCCAGGATAACATGTCTGCCAACTGTACTCAACACGTGGATACATTTTTCAATATTGCATCCTGCCCCCTTCCGTAGTTTTTCACTTTTGGGCAATCAGGGGGCCCATGGCAGGTGGGGCCCCCTAGGCTGTTGCCATATCTAGCCAGTGCGTTAATCCGGCCCTGACACCAGCGACGACAGCAGCTTATTATATGGTTGTGACGTCATCTGTCGAATGCTCCATTCATTTCAACGGGGCTCCCCAACGTTCGGACGTCTGTTATTTTTCGATAACGGACGGGTTGGTCTATAACAGACCGCTGTCAATGGCAACAAGACTTTTCACTGCTAAAGCGACTTTTCAACACGACTCTAATCAGCTGCTGTGATAGACAGCACCCGTTGTCCTGGCTACCGCTGTCAATGGCAACAAGACGTTCACTGCTAAAGCCACTGGCTTGTATACAAGTCAGTGGCTAAAGCGAATGTTTCATATCACTCCGCAGGGTGTCCGGTCTTTTGTCACTCTAATCAGCTGCTGTGATAGACAACACCTGTTGTCCTGGCTAGCCTACCTAGCTTAGCGGTGTTCCACAACGGCACTGTTTTGTTTTGCGCAGCAACAATCTTAACATTAAATAGGTCTAAAGAAATGTCCCCGCATGTGTGAATCATTTAAGTATATCCATATAATAAGCGGGTTAACTTTCGGCGAGTCGGTCGCTTTGTGGAATAGCAGCACTTCAGAGATAACAAGACCCCTCCGCTCCGCGTCGGGGTCTAAAGATTCTCTCTGTCGTGCTGCTATTCCACGGTAGCGACCTTCTCGCCGAACGTTAACCCTTACATAACAAGCACAAGTAAAAACAACAAGGAACAAACAATTGTGCTGCTAAAGCTGCAGTGGAAAAAAAACAGCAAATCAAATAAATAAATATAAAATAACGTGGTTTACAGAGAAGACAAACAATGGTGGGAGTAATAGTCAGGGCAGTCGTGGGCTAGCTTTGACTCATAGCTTTCTTTATTGCTGTTGTCAAGGCGGG
>NC_085865.1:7349361-7351861 GCF_034702125.1 Engraulis encrasicolus | reverse complement strand
CAAATAGCAATGTTCACTTTTTACACCCGGGTGCAAGTAGTAATGTTCACTCTTTACATCCAGGTTCAAATAGCAATGTTTACTATTTTACAAATAGCATCTACCCTAGTTTCTCCTACTATCCTCTATAAGAATTACATTATATCACACTCTGCTGATACTCTAAGCTAAAGTGAAATACAGTTATTATTTTTCAGGGTATTGGTTACAGTCTCTGCAATGTGGGGTTAAGTGCCTTGCTCAAGGGCACTTCAGCCAGGAATGGAGGTGTCGGAAAGGGCCATAGGGGGATTCAAAACCTGCAACCCTCTGATCTTAAGACCACCTCCCTATCCATTATAGCCTGATTATCATCATTTAACACTCTTCGAGACTTTGTCTGACCAAGAGCATAACAATCAATGCTTCCCAAACTGCATGGTTGACCCGCCTCCCAAGGTTTCCTACTGGTTGGTTTTTAAGACAAAGTGGGTGGAGTTCCCGAGACTCAGAATATGAGATAGGCAGAATATGTGAGGCATAGACATGAGAGAAAGGCATGTCAGATTAGGATCTGTGATGTGCAGGGTCTGAGGCAAGGTGTTATAACAGAGGAGGTGACTTTATGACCTTATAATCTCCAGCAAGAAGGTCTGCCATGAGATAAATATGTTTTTTTTCTGTATTTTTGTTGGCATGGTACTTGTTTCATAAGAGCCACCCCGTCAGGCATGACTGCTTTGTTCTGTACAGTAAGGCTGAGGCTACACTGGATGTGCTAAGTCGGAGACTTAAGTAAGACTCATCTGTTGGAACCGCAGTGCAGAGAATATTTTTTATTTTTAGATTTTCAATGTTTTCAATGTGTTTTTTTACACACCAGATTTAACATAACATAGGGCGGAATTCTCCCGTCTCCACTTAAGTCGGTTTTACGCACGCACTTTTTACGCACCTTGATCCTGCGCGCATTCTCCCCTCTGAAATATTACCACACCCCTCGCGCTTAACTCCGAAAAACAGCGCGTAACCCAACATGGGCGTGATATATGCTAAATGGGGGGATGAGTCTTCCCCGACTTCATCAGTTGTGGTTTCAAAGAAACCACGGAGCATGGATTTTCAGATCAACCATGTGAAAACCTCGGCAGTCCATTGAGATCCAAAACTGAACTTTAACTTTGAATTTAGAACCACGTGCCAAAAGTCCTCGTGCAAAAGCATATCAAAATCTAACCTCAGCTCATTTTCACAAGCACAAGGCGAGTAGTCGAGGTGAGATAACGAGATGGAAACGCAATGTGTACCTTTGGCGGGAACTCAGCAGAGCGTTTTGGTGCGCAACAGGTTGATTGAAATAATAAACATGATGAAACGTTTGGTTAAAAATGGAGTTTGGTGTGTTGCCTAGTCAAGTCCGGAAATCAAAACCTGATTTAAAATGCTGATAATTCCCACAGTTAAAACAACACATTGTATTTGCTTACTTTTAAAAGTGCTTCTCCGCTTCTCTGTACAGCAACGTGACATTAATAATATCATTGGAAATATGTGGATCTCAGCTGTCCGTCAGCATATTACACTTAGGCTACATGCATGCTGAAGAATGAACACGATCGTAATGAAAAAAACGGAGACATTATTATTCTGTCACAGACATGGGAATTAATTGGACATGGGCATGCAATGCCAAGCCAGGACTTAAACGCGCAGCTGATGGGGTGTAAAAGAGACCAGAAGCGAAAAGCCAAAGACATGATCTGATATGTAGGCCTACATTTTTACGTTTTGCTGTAATGACATTCAGGAAATATTTTCTGCCTTACAAAAACCGATAGAACAACCTGTAGCCTACCTCAGTATGTGGCGGTTTTGTATGTCGGGCATCAGTTCAGAAAGTTTAATAGGTGACATGCACATATGCACGAGTTCCAATGAATCAAAAAGTGGAGGAGTTGCAATAAAAACCCTTTACTTAACGTCGTGGCTACAACATTATCACCCCGAAAATGGTGAAGGTTGTTTTGAATAGGCATACTTTGGGTGGCTGTTAGGATGACTGGAACAGCGGTCTTTAGTCTGACGTGCCTTGTCAACTTAGCCTACTTGTGCATGGTGCAACAAGGTGTTTTTGGTTTTGGTTACCATCCATGGAGACAACATGATGATCCTCATACTGATTAATTAATTACCTGCTTTTGTTTGTAAGTTCACCGATATGAGAACATGCTCTGGGCAGCTGGTCATATTTTGTCACAATTAATGTAGGATGTTTATGTAGTGGAACTGTGAATGAATTTCGATTTGAACTCACGCTGACGGTAAGGAACATCAACAAAGCATAGCCTACCGTGTTACCTCATAGTGGCGCTTGACCTTACTACAGCCCTTTGATGCGCGTAAAGGCAAACGCGCTTAAGTGCACGGGAGAATACGCTTAGGATTCATTTACATGCGAAACTCCCTGATTTTGGCCTGGCCCCACCCAAAGTGCGCAACTGGTAAAATCGCGCGTAAACCC
>NC_085865.1:7314361-7321861 GCF_034702125.1 Engraulis encrasicolus | reverse complement strand
TGCCAGCCAGCAAATTGGTGCTATGGGAACCATCACATGGGTGCCGGTTAAGAGGACGTCAGAGATCAGAAGATATTTACTCGTTACCATGTTGTTAGATGGTCAGCTTAGGTCCTGTGAAACGCGGAACTAGGGGGCGGGACTTTCAAGCTCTATGACTGGAAGGCTCGTCTGCTACATGCTACACGGATCCATTGACTTTCACTAGCTTAGCGGCATACTCCCTCTTTTAACTGGCATACCCCTTTAATGCCATAAAGCCCAGAAACCCAGGAAACCCAGCCCAGGCACAATAAGGAAGGAATGTGTTTTGGACTGGAGCTTACGTATGGCAAGGCCAAGCTAGACACACGCATACCTCGATGGACTCTGTCTTCATAAGGGCTGTACACACACGTCGTTACTAGTTACTTGCTCACCGAATGGATTCAATAGAATGTCAATGTGTTCCAGCGAGACTCGCAGGCGAGTTAAGGCGAGTACTGTAAAATCGATGCGATGTGGGCGGATCCCGAGCTGAAAATATTTTAACTTCGAGCGAGGCGAGTAACCAATTGGAATGCAGAGTTCGGTGCTGCTCGCCTGTTCGTTGGCAGTTAAAACCGCGGGAACTTTCAGCGAGTGTTCCATGAAAGAGTGGCGAGTGGGCGAGCAAGCGAGAAGCTAGTAATGTATGTGTATGCCGCTATAGACTTCCATTCTTCCAGTGACAAGCTTCTGTACCCGCCCTTACTCAGGCTTAATTAGCTGCTGGTTACTGTGCAATAAAAAGATTCAGTGACACTTTATTTTAGGGATACATCTATTAGCACTAATACATACAATGTGCCTGTATAAGTAACTTGTAAGGCATGTACAAAGCAAAATCAAACATGTTTTAGGCATGTATTCGCAAATGTCTTGTTCATGCACAGTAAGGGTTTTATTAGGCCTACCAATTTAACCTTAGTAAGGACCTAGTAGGCCTTAGTGTTTGCTTAGTACAGCCTTTAAGTTACTTATGCAGGCATTAACATTGTATGTATTAGTGCTTATAGATGTATCCCTAAAATTAAGTGTTACCCTCGTTTCATTCTTTGCTCAGCAAATCAAGCTACCTTCTTCAGATGCACGCATGCACACACGAGTCTGCCTGCATTAGATGGAGATGTGACAGACCAGAAGCAAAGATCACTGCCCACAAAAGCATGAAGAGTATCCCATCTATATCTCTAGCTTTGCTTTCTCACTGAATTTTCCTTTATAAATCTCTCTGTTTGTGTGTGTGTGTGTGTGTGTGTGTGTGTGTGTGTGTGTGTGTGTGTGTGTGTGTGTGTGTGTGTGCGTGCGTGCATGCGCTTTTGTGTGTGTGCTTGTGTGTGCGTGCGTGCATGTGTGTGTACACGCATGTGTGTGGGTGTGTGTGCGTGTGCATAGGTGTGCGTGCGTGCATGTGTGTGTACACGCATGTGTGTGGGTGTGTGTGCGTGTGCATAGGTGTGCGTGCATGTGTGTGTGTGTGTGTGTGTGTGTAAACGCGCGCACGTGTGTGTGTGCCTGCCTGCGTGTGTGTGTGTCAGACAGTAAGTGAGATGACTACAGCACTGAAGTGAACAGCAGCAACATGCTGTGGGATGTCTTTTTCCCTCGCTCAGATAACATCTCTTTTCTTCTCGTCTCTTCCTCTCTGGTGATTGCCATAGTTCTCCCCTCTGTCTTGTGTGTCTGTGTGTGTGTGTGTGTGTGTGTGTGTGTGTGTGTGTGTGTGTGTGTGTGTGTGTGTGTGTGTGTGTGTGTGTGTGCGTGTGCGTGTGATTTTGTGTGTGTGTGTGTGTGTGTGTGTGTGTGTGTGTGTGTGTGTGTGTGTGTGTCTGTGTGTGTGTGTGTGTGTGTGTGTGTGTGTTTTTGTGTGTGTCTTGTGATTGTGCTAGTTCTCCCCTCTGTCTTGTGATTGCAGTAACAGCAGCAGCAGCATCAGCAGCAGTGAGAGAATGGGATACTCGACATCCATCATGCTTTGCAGCAGCAGCAGTGAGCGAATGGGATACTCAACATCCATCATGCTTTGTGTTCCTTGAGCTGTTGTGTCATACGTGTTGCCAGATGTGTCTGACCAAATCCAGTCCAAAAGCCTCTCAAAAACCGCCAAAATACGCTAAATTCCGCCCAAATTCATCAAATTACATTGACTTCTATGGGCCCAAAACGGCTGGAAAAAAAAAAAAAAGCCAAATGGACAATTTTTCCGATTTTTCCCCACAGATGCTCACCCCAAGTAGCCCAATTGGGCGGGCACCCACCCAATCTGGCAACACTGGTCATACGATGAACTCCAGAATTTCTCAGACTCAAGTTGCCAGAATGGTATTGTGCAGTATTACCAGAGAGAGTAGAGAGAGAGAGGTTCCATTGGCCCATTGTTTCCGGGTTCTATTATTGGGGGGAAATCCCCCTTTAGGCAGACCTAGGCAGACCTGAGGACTGTTCTATTCAATGCTAGGAGCATTATGACACGCCCCTTTAGGCAGACCGGAACCTGGTCATGTTAGGTGCCCATAGAAACCTATTACGTGTTGGCATATCTCTATATACTTAAAGAATCTCTGGTATTACTAAGCATGGGGGCATCACTGTGGTAAATGGTGGGGAAGAGAAACGTTGAAAGTAAAGGACACACACAACCAGGTACTGAATTGGAGACAGAATTACAGTACAGTCAAAACGAATGTATAAACCTGTATAAACCTGATATTTTTCTCCCTTTTTCATATTTTGTTTTCCATGGGCAGTCATGGGTAAGTGGTTAAGGCATCAGACTAGTAGCCCAAGGGTTGTCTCGGGTTGATTCGAGTCCCGACCTGCAAGGTTGGTGGGGGGAGTAATGTTAATGAACCAGTGCTCTCCCCCATCTTCCTCAATGACTGAGGTACCTTGAGCATGGTACTGTCCCACCGCACTGCTCCCTTGGGGCGCCATTGAGTGTTGCCCCCTTGCACGAGTGAGGCATAAAATGCAATTTCGTTGTGTACACTGAGCAGTGGACACTTGTGTGTTGTGGAGTGCTGTGTCAAAATGACAATGGGAGTTGGAGTTTCGAAGGTGTGCTTTTATAATCTTCTAGCTAAGCAAGCTTCGAAATGCCAGAGCAAAAAGGCAAAAAGTGAGTGGGTAGGGTGATATTTCTGTGCAAATGTGGTGAGTATGGCAGGAGCTAAGGTCACACACATCACAAGATATGACATGTTTGTCTTAAAATTTGTGTGTGTGTTTCGTGCCGAATTTGTGCTGGAAATAATCTTCCCACAAGAATGGCAATTCCAACAGGTACTGTGTCAGTGACGCGATTTTTCCCCCCCGTCAGCCATCATTATCTTGTGTCATTGTCTTGTCCCAAAAGCAGAGCATAGCAAAGACACATATTTTTCTGCCAACTGAGTGGCGGAGAGGAGAGCAGAGGAGAGGAGAGGAGAGAGGAGAGGAGAGGAGAGGAGAGAGGAGAGGAGGGGAGAGGAGATAGCAGGAGAGGAGAGGAGAGCTGAGGCCTGAAACAGTGAATGCGTCACCTGGAGAGTCACCTAGAGAGAACTCATGAGTCGCCTGGATACTCCAGCAGGGAATATGATCGGTGGAGGAGAGAGAGAGAGAGAAAGAGAGAGAGAGAGAGAGAGAGAGAGAGAGAGAGAGAGAGAGAGAGAGAGAGAGAGAGAGAGAGAGAGAGAGAGAGAGAGAGAGAGAGAGAGAGAGAGAGAGAGAGAGCTTACAAACATCTCTGCCCACCTCTGTCTAGTCTCCTAGTGGGATTTGGAGGCTTGTTTTTGTTGTTTGTTATGTTTATTTTATGATGCCTTAGTGAATGATGCCAACTCAAGTGTTTCTCCAAACAGGCACCTGTTCTTTCAAAGGGAGGTGCCGCGCCTTTTCTCTTGATGCCGGGTGGGTGCGTAGGTTCCAACAGGTTAACTAAAGGATCAAGGAAGGGGAACTCGCACACACTCCAAACAGGCACCTCTCATAGAGCTAAAGTTCTCAAAATGAGAAGTCAGCACACTAAAAATCCTTTTTGTTGTCTTTATTATTTCATGTCTGCATTACGTTTCAAGTCGAAAAAGTATCCAAAGTATGGGTAAGAGCTTGTTAGCAACTGAAAAAAAACTGTAAATACCAGTGGCGTCTGCTTTCAACACGTTTCTGATGCAGCACGGCACTGACGGGTGTGTCAGTCTAAATTACCCACTAAACGACACTGATTGATTGAGTAATTGCCTTTTTATATCCAGACCGCGTGAAGGCATTTGCCACGATCAATTTCCCCGCCCTAGCTCAGCGTTCTCAATCAATGCCTTTTCAGCACTTCTCAATTGGAGCACATTGGATTTCATGCAAAAATGCACTTGCACCTCTAACAAAGTTAACATTCAACATAAATTGATTGTTTAAACTATGAAAAGGAAAATTATATGTGAAGTGTTGCTGGCTCCTCAGACACAGCAGTTAGCATTTTCCAAAGGTCTCACAACTCCAAAAAACAAGGCTGACTTTCATCTAGACAAAAACCCAGGGGGACAAGTCACATTTTAACAGAAAACACCAATCAAATACACATTAAATACAAATTGAAAGTAAGAAAGGAAGGACGTACAAAATAACAGAAGCCAAACTGTCAAATGATCTTGATCAAAAAAAGCTGCATATATCGGCACAGCATAGGAACAGATGCTACAGTACACTACACTTGGTTATATATATATACACAGTGCATGGAATGTCGAAACTGAAGTTAAGTGAGAAGTTTGGTGTATCAAAGTTGATTAAAATGCTCACCCTGACTCGCCCTCGGAGTGCTTGGTGTACATTCATTACATTACAATAGATTAAATGACATTTAGAGATGCACCGGATCCTGATTTTTAGGATCCTGCCGGATACCGGATCCACTGCTTAAGATCCTGCCGGATCTGGAACCGGATACCGGATCCTACGAAAGGGTTGAAACACATAGCCTACTCGCTCACGTGGGCCCTTTTTATTACGTTGGCTCAAACAATTTTTTAGACATGGCTCACTGCCACACTGCCTGCACTGGCCGCTTCCAAAGGGCTTTCACTCCATGCAGCAATTGGGGTTGTGAAAGACTGACTGAAAAGCCTAGGCTAGAGGTGCACCAGATCCTGATTTTTAGGTAACTGCCGGATACCGAATCCACTGCTTAAGATCCTGCCGGATCCGGATCCTGTGAAAAACCCTATTATCCTGCCAGATGCGGAACCGGATCATGGATCCTGTGCATCTGTAATTACATTACACTCAGCTCACGCTTTTATCCAAATTGCCTTGAAGTTATTATTTTTTCAGGGTTTTGGTTACAGTACCTGTAGCAATGTGGAGTTAGGTGCCTTGCTCAAACATAAATGCACGCACGCACGCACGCACGCACGTACGCACGCACGTACGCACGCACGCACGCACGCACGCACACACACACACACCAATTACTAGCAGTCACACTTCATAAATCTGTTTTTCAGTTTAGAGCTATTTGCTGCCAAAGTCAATCAACTGTCAAAACTGATTCAGGGTAATGTGTAGAGACAAGTGACAAGCGTTGTGTGTGTGTGTGTGTGTGTGTGTGTGTGTGTGTGTGTGTGTGTGTGTGTGTGTGTGTGTGTGTGTGTGTGTGTGTGTGTGTGTGTGTGTGTGTGTGTGTGTGTGTGTGTGTGTGTTTGTGTGTTTGTGTGTGTGTAGGGGGGGGTGCGCGCGCATGTGTGTGTGTGTGTTCAACATGATCTCCAAAAATTCCGTGCTCCTGGACACGGATGTTAAGGACACAAAATCCGTGTCCAGGAGCACGGATTTTGCCAAAATTCCGTGCTCCTGGACACGGAATTGTTTTCCGTGCTCCTGGACACAGAATTGTTTGAAGCGCTTTCTATAGGCTATTTCCACAGTCTTGTGTTTTCTCAGGATTTTTCTAATTTCAAATATTTTGTCTCGAAAAAAAAACCATTTCTTACTGACAGGTTAGGGTTAGGGATTGTTTTGGTCTGGGCACAGCTAGTTTTCTTTCATTCATTATATGAGTTTGATAGCCTAGCAACCAACTGGAAAAGGTATTTCTCAAAAATATGTCTTTAATGACAGGTTAAGGTTAGTGAATGTTTTGGTCAGGGCACAACTTAAATTGCTATAGTATTATTTTGTTTAGGATTAGCATTTGGTATGTATTTTCTAATGATAGAGCTAACACAGTGCTGTGGTAATAGCCTATAGAAAGCACTTCCGTGTGCCCAATCACGGAAAACAATTCTGTGCCCAGGAGCACGGAAAACAATTCCGTGTCTAGGAGCACGGAATTTTGGCAAAATCCGTGCTCCTGGACACGGATTTTATGTCCTTAATATCCGTGTCCAGGAGCACGGAATTTTTGGAGATCAGGCTGGTGTGTTTGTCTGTCTGTAGGGTTACTGTCCTTAGTGAGAATAGCATGTTAAAGAACTCTCTCTCTCTCTCTCTCTCTCTCTCTCTCTCACACACACGCACACACGCACAAACGCACGTACACACACACACACACACACACACACACACACACACACACACACACACACACACACTGAGTAGTCCCCCTGCTGCATTGCTCTCATGTTCCACAGTAGCATCCCAGGACAAACACACACACTCACACAGGAGATTACCTTGCAGTTGGTGTGTGTGTGTGTGTGTTTGTGTGTGTATATGTGTGTGTGTGTGCGTAAGTGCATGTGAGTGTGTGTGTGCGCGCAGAATGTTGGGGTGACTTGACAACCAAATGCGATAGAATTGATGATTGGGTTTTTGACTTGACAACGAGATGCGATAGAATTAGTAATGGGGTCTTGACTAGACAACCAGATGCGATAGAACTAACGACGCGGTCTTGACTAGACAACCAGATGCGATAGAACTAGTAACGGCACTTCGCCAGAAAGTTAGAAAAGAAGCAACTTGGACGCCCGCACGCCCGCATGACATCATAGGTGTCCTGCTAACGGGGAATAAAGGACACCTGCGCAGCCAATCAGAAGACGTTCCGTCTGCTCACTGGGTGATAAGTATGGAATAGCGGACGACGAGGTGTCCCGATATCAAGGGAAATAATGGACGAGGCGGAGCGTTCTAAACAGCCCGACGGCGCAGCCGAAGGGCTGTTCGCTTCACCAAGTCCATTTTCCCTTGATATCGGGACACCTCGAAGGCCGCTATTCCGCTTATCACCCGGTTACCAGCATTTAAGTATTAATTTATTAATGAAGGACTATTAATACGTTGATCTAAGGCTTCGTGAGAAAGTAGATTCACCACTCCGCTTGGTACGTTGCTATGGGCACCACTTCCTAATCTAGTGGGACGCGCCTCTATCGGAGGCATAGCCTGGCGCGAGCAGAATGTTGGGGTGACTTGACAACCAGATGCGATAGAATTGACGACTGGGTTTTTGACTTGACAACGAGATGCAATAGAATTAGTAATGGGGTCTTGACTAGA
>NC_085865.1:7291861-7309361 GCF_034702125.1 Engraulis encrasicolus | reverse complement strand
TTCAAGCGTATTTTATGTGCATTGTGTAATTCAGTCGTTTTCAAACTTTTCCCATCATTCCCCCCTTCGGGAGGTCTGGATGCTTCTGAGCCCCCCCGCCCCCCAAGCAACAGCAGTACTCGCGCAGACTTATTTTACGATCGCTGCGCTGTGCAGAATCAAAGGAAAGGTGACTAAAGGTGACATAAAACAAAGAGGGACTGCAGTGGAATGCAGATGTATGCTCATTTCCTATATGACAATTAATTAAATAATGTTTATAATAATGTATATAATGCTTAAAACGTATTGGCGAGACAGGAAATAATTTCCTTGGGGGAAAAAAAAAATCAGATGTCACACGCCCTCCCTGTGATGCCTCCTGTACTTTCAACGGTTTTCTAGCTTTAGCTGGCGGCTAACTGGTCTCAAAGGAATGTTAACTGCTAGCTTGGAGGTAAAATTTGCACTGCCATACCCAGAGAACGGTTGAAAGTAAAGGACAACGGTAAATCCCTATTATTTAACTCAACAGGAGGTGTAAAATAAGCTTATTTCCAAAAATGGGACAGTATCACTTTAAGCCCTGACCGATCATCAGGCATGTTTTTTTAAAGGTACTCTGAGTAAGATTGTCAGTTGTTTATTTCCAGAATTCATGCTACCCACTCACTAATGTTACCTTTTTCATGAATACTTACCACCACCATCAAATTCTAAGTATTCATTATGACTAGAAAAATTTCACATATGAAAAGGGGGATCTTCTCCATGGTCAGCCATTTTGAATTTCCAGAAATAGTCATTTTTAACTGCAAAAAATACTTTATTTGGGCCATACTAGAAAATATTAGTTCATTACGAAGAAAACTTTCATGAAAAGATCACATTTGGCAATAGGCAGAACAGTGTCAATGAGCAGCATAGTTGTAGTACCCTTTTTGACCATTTCCTGCACAGTGTACGTTTAAAGCCAATTATGCAATTATTCTATTGTGAGTTAAAATCTGTCTTTACATCTTTTTTCACAATATAACTCAGTGCATTCATACACCTGCTTGAAGCAGTTTTATCAGCTAAAGAGTTGTCAAGTGAAATAAAAGTTGCTTTATAATTGCTATTTATTGAATATTTAATCTTGGTATGTAATTAAGTAATTTAGTAGTCTGATACTGCATTGCAGAGTTGGTGAAAGACTTGACAAACACACACATGCACACACACACATGCATGCATACAAACACACACACACACACACACACACACACACACACACACACACACACACACACACACACACACACACACACACACACACACACACACACACACACACACACACACACACACACACACAGAAAGACACACATACTACCACGGCTCTGTGATGTGTGTGAGAGACAGCATCATGGTCGTGTGCTGACTTAGAATCCCAGTAAACACACACACACACGTATGCATGCATGCACTCAAACACACAGGCAAGCACACACGCACGCACACACACACAATCACACACACCCACGCACACAGGTACAAAGGCACATACACACACACACACATTCACACGCACGCGCACACACAGAGAAAACACACACACACACACTCGCACGTCTCCAATGATCTGCAGCGGAGGGGAGACCACAGGAGGGGCGGCGGGTTCAAAGGCTGCTGTGTGTGTTTGTGGAACTTCAAAGTCGCCCCCTGTCTCTCTGATCAAGCCATGCTTTGGTGCTGAGTTGGCATTAGGCTCACCAGTGATGGGACGAAAGAAAGAAAGAAAGAAAGAAAGAAAGAAAGAAAGAAAGAAAGAGAGGGAAAGAAAGAAAGAGTGGATGATCTGATGATTGAATTAGGAGTGAAATCAGATGAGGCAAAAAAGAGTGAATGATTGAATAATTGAAAGAGTTCAGTCAACTAACAGAGAACACAGTACACAGCGCTGCAGTACACAGTGTTTTGTTAAAGGGACACTGTGCAGGAAATGGTCAAAAAAGGTAATGCAACGATGCTGCTAATTGAAACTGGGTTGCCTATTGCCAAATGTTTATGAAAGTTTACTAAGTAATAAACTAATATTTTCTAGTACGGCCCAAGTACAGTCATTTTTGCAGTTAAAAATGGCTATTACTGGAAATTCAAAATGGTGGACCATGGAGAAGATCCCCGTTTTCATGTATGAAAAGTGCAATTTGAATACTTAGAACTTGATGGTGGTGGAAAGTATTCATGAAAAAGGTAACATTAGTGATCGGGTAGCATGAATTCTGGAAATAAACAACTTAAAATCTTGCACAGTGTACCTTTAACGAAATCCTGCTCTATCTACTGAAATAGAGAACATTTATGAAGAAATAGTGCAAATGAGTCAAATAAAAGGTTTGGCGGTTATACTCAACTTGAAAATAATGAGTTTAAAATGAAGACCCGGGGTGGTGGGCAGAACATTCACACTTTATCAAACGGAAGAATTATGTGAGTGGGAGGTGCAGTGAGTGCAGTGTTTTGGCCAATTAGACGGCAGAATGAGTTGGCGTACTGTAGGGGCGTGATTCACCAATTAAATTAGGAAGAGGAGATGACTTGAGTGCGCAGACCAATTAGGTGAGTGGGTGGGCGGGTCTGACTCTCAGCAATTAGCCAATACAATGGAGTGAAGTTAAGGCCTAATGAGCATGGGGAATTAGCTCATATTACACAGTGCACCTTGAAAGGGACACTGTGTGAGATTTTAAGTTGTTTATTTCCAGAATTCATGCTGCCCATTCACTCATGTTACCTTTTTCATGAATACTGACCACCACCATCAAATTCTAAGTATTCATTATGACTGGAAAAATTGCACTTTTCATACATGAAAAAGGGGACGTTCTCTATGGTCCGTCATTTTTAATTTCCAAAAATAGCCATTTTTAGCTGCAAAAATGACTGTACTTGGATCTTACTAGAACATATTTGTTAGTTACTTAGTAAACTTTCATGTAAAGATCAAATTTGCCAATAGGCAGTCCAGTTGCAGTACCTTTGTTGACATTTCCTGCACAGTGCATCTTTAAGGCCTAATGAGCGTAGCCCAGTGGGCCAATTAAAATGCTCAGGATGTTGAGATGCTGCGTAATGCCTTTATTATGCTGCTTGCATAACACACAGAAAAAAAAACATTATATAATGTTTTTTTTGTGTGTGTGTTTACAGTAGCTGAAGTTGGACCTGGTTGACCTTATAGATATATGTTTTCTTTTTTATTATTACTTTTGTTTTTTTGGGATTCAATGATCCCCGAAGAAAATAATTAGTTATGTTCTTCCTTTTACATACATGTTGTCTTGTATGTTGATGTATTGTTTGTTTTAATGTTCTGTGTGGACCCCAGGACGAGTAGCTGATATGTCTTATCAGCTAATGGGGATCCTAATAAAATATAAAATATCAAATATCAAATAGAGAAAAGCCACCAGTTAAACTCTGCAGATTATTATCTGCCGGTGCTTTCTCGGCTGACATGAAATGAGGAATAATTCATAGTCCGAAGCTGAATATTTATTTTGGGAAATTATTTCCTGACAGATGGAGCATCACCTTGATGCCAAAGGTGTAATAATGCATCTTAGTGGTCAAGAGATTGCGCTGTTGTCACCTGTGAAAGGAAGTCAAAAATTCTCTTTATTGCACAAAATGTGTTTTTGTACAGATCTCTCCATGTCGTCCTCAGACGAGCCTTCCATCGTTGCTTCCAATCATCCTGATTCTCCATACATCTTCTCAATTCACTGGTACTCTGTGTTCCTTCTTAAAGTGATACTGTCCCATTTTTGAAAATAAGCTTATTTTACACTTCCCCTTGAGTTAAGTAATCGGCTTTTACCGTTCTCCTGTACTTCCAACCATTTTCTAGTTATGGCAGTGCACATTTTACCTCCAAGCTAACAGTTAACATTGAGTCCTATGAGACCAGTTAGCCGCGAGCTGGTCTCATAGGACTCAATGTTAACTGCTAGCATGGAGGTAAAATTTGCACTGCCATACTCAGAGAACGGTTGAAAGTACAGGAGAACGGTAAAACCCTATTATTTAACTCAAGGGGAGGTGTAAAATAAGCTTATTTCCAAAAATGGGACAGTATCACTTTAAGTATGTCCACATAAGTGTGGCTGGCTGGCTGTTCTTGGTGCCTTTGGCAGTGTCCTGCAAGTCTCATTCTCCTTACAGCAATGTTCTCGCTCAGATAGACAAGCACAAGGAACATATTGTCCCAAAATAAAAACAACAGGATTGAAATGGAAAGAGTCAGACTTATCTTCAAGGTAATTCCATAATTCATAACATGCATGACTGGACCCAGGCCAGGCCTGTGAGGTTGCCAGAATGTTCAAGGGACAGAGATTTTTAGTTGTTTATTTCCAGATTTCATGCTGCCCATTCACTACTTACCACCACCATCAAATTCTAAGTATTCATTATGACTGAAAAAATTGCACTTTTCATACATGAAATGGAGGATCTTCTCCATGGTCCGCCATTTCCCCAAATAGCCATTTTTAGCTGCAAAACGGACTGTACTTGGGCCATACTAGAAAATATTTGTTTATTACTTGCTAAACTTTCATGTAAAGATCAAATTTGGCAATAGGGAGCCTAATTTCAATGAGCAGCATAGTTGCAGTACCTTTTTTGACCATTTCCTGCACAGTATCCTTTCAGCATCACCAGCTTATGGCTCTCAGTGGTGAGTGAAGTCAAAGACCACCCGGGAAACTCCAACTCCCACTGTCATTGTGACCCAGCACACTGCACAGAACGGGATTGCATTTATGCCTCACCAGTGGAAAGTGGGCAGCCGCAAATGGCACCCCGAGGGAGCAGTGCGACGGGACTTTACCATGCTCAGGGTACCTCAGTCGTGGAGGAGGATGGGGGAGAACACTGGTGAATTACTCCCCCCACCAACCTGGGAGGTCGGGAGTCGAAAGCTTTGTGATACAAGTCTGACGCCCTAACCGCCTACCCATTACTGAGGTGGTGGAGGTGGTATCGCATAATCCAGAGTACATGCTTACAGCAGGATACGCATGCGCAGGACAGCTGATAGTTTTGTCTGGGCCAGGGACAAAGTTAACTGAAAGGCCCCCGGGTCAATACATGCAATGTAATGTGCACCCAATTCTGGGCCCAACTCTCTGTGCCCCCCCCCCCCCCCCTGTTGGCATCCCTGCCCCTGCGCGACGTGTTGCCATGCATATTTTATCTCAATTTTGCGCTTGGCAGAGCAGCAGACACAAGGCACACAGACCTGTGTGTATGGTGCAATATTGAGAGGACCGCGAGGGGCGATCTCCTGAACTTCCATGTTGAGGTTATTCCATGTACGGCAGAGTCAGTGTTGCCAGATTGGGCTGTTTCCCACCCAATTGGGCTGCTTAGGATGGCCGTGTACGGGTAAAAATTGCATTTAGCAGAAAAACCTTCACAATTTTTGCCATAGAAATCAATAGAATTGGGCGGGATTTTATGCTTCTAGGCGGGCTTTGACGTTTTTTTCGGGCTGGAAATCATCAGCCTCATCTGGCAATCCTAGGTAGAGTCAGTGATGGGAAATATTATTGACAGTCCTGTTGGCTATCTGCCCCCTGCAAGACACCTTCAGTATGGTGTGTAGTGTTCAGTGCTGTAGGTAGAGGATGGAGAATGGCCTTATTGTAGAGAACTGTGATTATGGTACAAACACACACACACACTCTCTCACACACTCTCTCACACACACACACACACACACACACACACACACACACACACACACACACACACACACACACACACACACACACACACACACACACACACACACACACACACACACACAGAGGATGGAGAATGGCCTTAGTGTAGAACACTGTGGTTATGGTACAGACACGCACACACACACACACACACACACACACACACACACACACACACACACACACACACACACACACACACACACACACACACACACACACACACAGAGGATGGAGAATGGGCTTAGTGTACAGCACTGTGATTATGGTACAGACATCTAGAGATTGTCTGTATGTCCCAAGGTAAGATGGAAATACAAGGCTTACTGTGTACACACATGCACACGCACACACACAAACCTTAGCCATAGTTCTTTTCTCCCACCCAATACCTTAGCAAGACAATATTGACCTTTAAAGCATTTTTGAGGTTATAAAAAAAAGTTCCTCCCAGGCGATTTAACACCCATCACACGTACAGTTAGAGAGAGAGGGGGAGGGGTGTGGTGGTGTACCGTGAGGAAGAAAAAGAGAGACACCAAGACAGAAAAAGAAAGACAAAAACACAAAGAAAAAAATCCAACTAAAACACACCAGACATGTATCGACTTGAAAAAAAACAAAAAAAACATCCTGAGCTGAACTCCAAGTAAACCTGCCTTGCGGAGGGTTCAACGAGAGCAGTGCGTAATTATTTGCCCATCAAAGCGGCCTTAGAAGTGCGCGCTGCTGCTGATGACACCGGGGGGAACTGTGTTGCCAGATTGGGCGGGCGCCTGCCCAATTGGACTACTTGGGATGAGCGTCTGCGGGTAAAAACGGGAAAAAATTGGCCATTTGGCGTTTTTTTTTTCAGCCGTTTCGAGCCCATAGAAGTCAATGTAATTTGTTGAATTTGGGTGGAATTTAGCGCATTTTGGTGGGTTTTTTTAGAGCATTTTGGGCGGGATTTGGTCAGACACATCTGGCAACACTGGGAGGGAATTCATGGTGCTGCCCGTGATGAGGTGTGCTTTGCTCATAAATGTGTATAGGGCTAATTGAACGACCTACAGTGTCAATTGTAACACTCTTCTAGTTGGTCCTAACTATATAGGAGCTGAATTAACACATCGAAACATACTGTGTAGTAGCGGCGTTCGTCTCGGGGCGATCTGCTGAGAAAATGGCTCGACTGAATTGAGAGTGAATTGAGCTCAACTGAAAAGAGAAAGAGAGGAGCGATTTTCTAGACATGTGTCTGAGTTTGAGGGAAAATGTGTGGGCTTAAATAACACTGAAGTCGAAGTGTGTGAACATGAAAGATCCAGTTGAGTTCAATTACAGGGAGCAGCAAACACGTGGCAGTTTTATGACACACACACACACGTACACACGCACGTATGCAAGCATGCGTGCGCACACACACACACACAAACACAGTTTCCTGAGTGGAAATCGATTCTGAAGGGTCATTGTAACATGTGGCAGGATGTTGTTATTGCGAAGGGCAATGTCTGCCAAGGCAAGGGCATAAAATCGAAACACTTTACCCAGACAAACACAAGCACACACACACACACACACACACACACACACACACACACACAAACACACACAAAGCCCTAAATGTCTCTGTTTAGTATATGTGAAGAAATCAACAAAATGGCTGCTCTAATACTTCCAGCAATCTAAAACGAGAGGGACTTCAGATTATGTGGGCTGGAATGCAGTGCAGTTCAATTTAGGTAAACAGCTAAATGACATTATATTACCTTACACTCACCTGACACTTTTATTCAAAGTCACTTACAGTTATTATGTTATAGCAAATTGGTTACAGTCTCTGGAGCAGTGTGGGGTTAGGTGCCTTGCTCAATCTTACCTCAGCCATTGAGTGAGGTAGGGAGTGGAAGGGTGGGATTCAAACCTGCAACCCTCTGATCTAAAGCCCATCTCCTTAACCACTGTGCCACGGCTACCCCATGTACTGTATGTACGATATTGCTGCTGCTGCTGGTGTGTGTGTGTGTGCGTGTGCGTGTGCGTGTGTGTGTGCGTGTGCGTGTGTCGTGCATATGTGTGTGTGTGTGTGTGCGCGTGTGTCCTGTGTGTGTGTATGTGTTTGTCTGTGCGCACCCATCTAAATGCGTTTGTTTGTGTCTTGTCATTGCAGTTGCATTTCAATCTAGTGGCTAAATGATCAATATGGGCCATATTTGTATATGCAGTACAGTATGTGCACATCCATACAGTACTGTATGCATGTGTGTGTGTGTGTGTGTGTGTGTGTGTGTGTGTGTGTGTGTGTGTGTGTGTGTGTGTGTGTGTGTGTTTGTTCACGAATGTGCAGTCGAAGTGGATGTTATTTTGCACTTGAGTGGCCTTTTGTCTCTACACAGCAGAGTCGATATCAGGCCTCCACTGCTGTTTGGGAGAGAGAGAGAGGGGGTGGGGGGGTGCTGCATTTCAAGTGCTGAATTACAACCCAGTCCATGCCAACCCACCACACACACACACGCACACATACACATACACATGCGCGCACACACACACGCGCGTGCACACACACACACACACACACACACACACACACACACACACACACACACACACACACGTGCGCGCGCACACACACACACTCACTCACACACACACACACACACACACACTAACTCGCCATCCAGTGGATGAGTGTCACCACTGACTGGCAGCCCATTTAGCTGATGTCAGTCTCGCTGACTACTCTGTAAACACCAGCTCTACTGACAGAATAACACATGAGCAGCAATTTAACCGGTTGTAGTTTTGCAACAAAAGCACATCTAACTAGAACGCACTCTGAGAGTGGAGAACTCCACCAAGGAAGCTGTTTGATAGGACATTTGACTATGTTACACCTTTTTTTAATTTTAAAGGCACACTGTGCAGGAAATGGTCAAAAAGGGTACTGCAACTATGCTGCTCTTTGAAACTGGGCTGCCTATTGCCAACTTTGATCTTTACATGAAAGTTTATTAAGTAATAAACAAATATTTTCTAGTATGTTCCAAGTAGAGTCATTTTTGCAGCTAAAAATGGCTTTTTTTGGAAATTCAAGATGGCGGACCATAGAGAAGATCCCCCTTTTCATGTATGAAAAGTGCAATTTTCCCAGTCATAATCAATACTTAGAATTTCATGGTTGTGGTAAGCATTCATGAAAAATGTTACATTAGTGAATGGGCAGCATGAATTCTGGAAATAAACAACTAAAAATCTCACACAGTGTCCCTTTAATTTGCGGACACAAGGGGCATCTAGATTTAGAGGCCAGCAGAATCTTTTAAAAGTCCTGGTTCCGGTTCGTGATTCGGATCACCACTAGAATTCAATCAGTTGTTCATTGGGTCATTACCAAGAACTCCACAAAGTTTTGTCCAAATCTGTTCATTAGTTTTTGATCTATCCTGCTGACAGACAAACAAACAAACAAACAAACAAAGAAACAGACGCAGGGGTAATTAGAAGTACTCAGAGAGCGCAGACCTCCGCCAAGGAAGCTGCTTGATACAATTGACTATGTTACACCCTAAGTGTTTGTACCTTGTTTTTGTGGAGTTCCCGCGATTCAATTTCTAATCACTAGGGGGCGTCTAGATGGTGAAGAATCTTTTAAAAAATCCTGGTTCCGGTTCGTGATCCGGATCACCACCAGAATTTAATCACTTATTCCTTGGGTCATTACTACGTAACAACTCCACAAAGTTTCGTCCAAATCAGCTGATTAGTTTTTGAGTTATCCTGCTGACAGAATCTTTAAAAAAGTCCTGATTCCGGGTTAGTGATCCCGATCACCACCGGAATTTAATCACTTGTTCATTGGGTCATTATCAACAAACCCACAAAGTTTCGTCCAAATCTTTTGATTAGTTTTTTAGTTATGCTGCTGACAGACAGACAAACAAACAAACAAACAGACAGACAGACAGACAAACAGACAGACAAACCAACGCGACCGCAAACATTCCCTCGTTGGTGGAGGTAACAAAAACGCAGAGGTACTAAAATGAGCATGAGGTTTACATGTTGCGGGAGTAATACTGATAGAAGACATACGGGCATCATTTTAACCTATTGTATTTGTGCTACTTAAGGGGGTATGCCACTATTTTGGGGCTTAATACAGTGAAAATCGTTGGGCAGAGTTTATAAAGGTGGTTAAGTGTCTTATTTTACATGTTAGGCGTTGTCTTGCTTTAAGACAAGTTAAAAGAGGGGGTATGTAGTATATATGTAGTATCAATTGACTCTCACTAGCTTAGATACTTACTCTCTCCTAAAAACTATACAATGTCTAACATGAAAAATAAGACACTTTACCACCTTTATAAACCCAGGGCAACGATTGTAACCATATTCAGCCCCAAAATAGTGGCATACCCCTTTAAGTGACTGTGAATGTTCAGTGCATTTTGCCTCCCTGTTGAAGAGCAGCCAACAGTGTCTAATGGCGAACCAATCCACACCCATCTTAATAGGCATAAATGAACCAATCCACATCCTCATTGTAGGAGTGTGTCTATTGACCAACCAAGCATAAGTTCTGTTGACTGGAGTGCGTTAATAATTAAACCAATCCCTGCCCTGGTGCCCGCTCAGGTAAATGTAGCGGCACTAACGTAATTCCAGAAGTTCACCACCGGGAGCAGCGATGGCCAAATATGTCAGCCTGTGTTACGAGGAGCTCATCCATTACAGTCAGACTATGTGTGTGTGTGTGTGTGTGTGTGTGTGTGTGTGTGTGTGTGTGTGTGTGTGTGTGTGTACTGACCTCTGCAGCCTCACGGGTCCACATTGACATGTAGAGACACACACGCAAGCAAGCAAGCACTCAAGCACGCACGCACGCACACAGACACACACACACACACACGTTAGCATTAAATTTGCATAGGCTTTGAGTGGGCTTCATAAGGGCTGGGCCAGACACACAAACACACACACACACACACAAACGCACATACATGCACACACACGCGCGCCCGTGCGCGCACACACACACACGCGCACATATATGCACACACACACACGCACATAAATGCACACATGCGCGCGCACACACACACACGCACACACACGCGCGCGCGCACACACACACACACACACACACACACAAACTGCATGAGGGCCTGGATGGATCATAATGAATAACGCAAAGCCATTTCTATCAGAGAGCCACTGAGCTGATACCAGGCCTGAGGGGAAGGCCGTGTGTGTGTGTGTGTGTGTGTGTGTGTGTGTGTGTGTGTGTGTGTGTGTGTGTGTGTGTGTGTGTGTGTTCACACAAATCATGACCGACACTCACACAGCACAACCCGCGCACACAACACAACGCGCATACACACACACACACACACACACACACACACAACACATTCTCTCCCTCTGTCTCTCACAAAACTCATCTCCCACACACAAGACGCAGGCAGACAGCTTGGCCCTTCCCTGCCCTCCTGGACTGCTGCCGTTGCTGCTGCACTCAGGGTTGCCAGATGAGGCTGATGATTTCCTGCCCATAAAATGCTCAAAACCCCCCCTTGAAGCACAAAATCCCGCCCAATTCTATTGATTTGTATGGCAAAAATTGGGCGGGTTTTTCTGCTTAATGCCATTTTTGTCCCGCACACGGCCATCCTAAGCAGCCCAATTGGGCGGGAATCAGCCCAATCTGGCAACACCGGCTGCACTTCTCAATGTCAGACAGCAGAAGAAGGCAATTAGTGCAATTTTACCCCGTCACTCTGCGCAATGATAGAATAATGAATATAACTGTGTGAGCAATACAACTGCATATGATGTGTGTGTCTTTCAATAACACAAATGAACTACTATGCTTGTAGAAGCACTCAGAGAGTGCAAACCAAAGAAACTCGACACAGAAGAACAATCTCTCGAGTGGAAATGCATTGGCCACGGTGTAGTACGGGGGCGTTGCCTGAGGACACGAGTGGAAGGAAAATTAACTCCCTTGCGCATGGTCATTGGTCAGTGGGTGCGATGGATACAATTTCCGTACTCCCTTGCGCATGGTCAGTGGGGGCGACACCATGATGGATAATTTGTGGCCAAATTAACTGCAGCTGTTGGTCAGCAGTAATTGCTAGGGGTAATTAAGGACAGCTGACAAACATTCACGCTGTCCTATGACCTGTTCCACACTCCGACCCTCGCGGAAGTGGCATTGCATGCTTCCATGATGCTTCCAATACTGACCGTAGAAGAAGAATACAATTTCCGTACTCCCCTCGCCATCATTTCGTACTACGCTGTTATGTAAGGGTTAACGTTCGGCGAGAAGGTCGCTACCGTGGAATAGCAGCACGACAGAGAGAATCTTTAGACTTGTTCTCTCTGAAGTGCTGCTATTCCACAAAGCGACCGACTCGCCGAACGTTAACCCGCTTATTATATGGATATACTTAAATGATTCACACATGGCGAGGACATTTCTTTATTTAATGTTACGTTTATTATAATTTTTCATGTCAAAAGATTGTTGCTGCGCAAAACAAAACAGTGCCGTTGTGGAACACCGCTAGGCAACAGGTAGCCTAGACAACAGGTGTTGTCTATCACAGCAGCTGATTAGAGTGTTGTTGAAAAGTCGCTTTAGCAGTGAAAAGTCTTGTTGCCATTGACAGCGGTCTGTTATAGACCAACCCGTCCGTTATCGAAAAATAACAGACGTGCGAACGTTGGGGAGCCCCATTGAAATGAATGGAGCATTCGACCGATGACGTCACACCATATAATAAGATGTGAGTAAGCCCTCCTATCTATCTATCTCTCCTTGGTGCAAACCTCTGCCAAGGCCATGGGGTCACTGATGCCATAACATCTACACACTGTGGAATCCTGTGCCTATGATATAGGGCCTATATGTAACTTGCAACAATAGGACATTTCTGGATCCGGATTACCACCACAATTCAATCACTTGTTCCTTTTGTCATATCCAAAAACTCTGTTTGGCTACCGCCATCTACAGCGCTAGGGGAACTCCATTTATTGTCAACCTCAAAACTCCAAAGGTCTCCTAAACCGAAGGTCTCCTAAAGGTGGCGTTCACCCGAAATCACATGAACAAGCATGGAAAAGAACGAGCCTGAAGTATCTTTCTCTCCTCTACAATTCTTTGCCTGTGTCCTCCACCCTCCCATCATCCCTTGCTGTGGCCCTCTCAGCCATAGCTGGCGCGATGGGAAGCGTCTGAGCGAGCCCAGTGGACATAGTTAGCCTGAATGACAGCTAATGACACCCGCTGAGAGAGTGCCTTTTCCCAGACCACTCTGCCGGCCACAGTAGGATGGCTCCATCATTGGCCTGCCAGCATGGGAGAAAATGTCCGTCTCGCCATCTCCAGCCAGTATTTCTCCTAATCCCCCTGCTCCCGCCCCCCCTTCCCTGCCAACAACCCTCTCTCTCTGACAATCCACTCAGCACCTCTCTGTCTTTCTGTCTCCGTTTGCCATCCAACAATCTCCAAGTTCCTTTTTTCCCCTCTTGTCTGTGTCCAACAACCCTTTTATTTTTGTCTCCTCCTGTCAGCTTCCTGCCTTGGCTTTATATATTTTTTCTCTCTCTATCCATCCATCTTTTACCTTATTTCTACCTCCTTCCTCTTCTTGTTGCGTACCGTTGACTTGCAACACTCTTCTCTCACTGTCCTCCACTTCTTCTGCCACCCCCTCTCTGCCCCCATGGCTGTGACCACTGATTAAAACCAGCAAGGGGAAATCAGCTGTCCAGAGCTGCCATCTGACAGACTGACTGTGGATCAATCCAGCTGCCGGCTGCCTGAGATGCTGGAGGCTCCTCCACACGCCCAGAAGCAGCTGCAGCAATCGGACATGGAGGAGGATTTCCTCTCTCTCTCTCTCTCTCTCTCTCTCTCTCTCTCTCTCTCTCTCTCTCTCTCTCTCTCTCTCTCTCTCTCATAGAGGTCCTCTTCTGTGTCCAATATGATTCCCACTGTTACATCATGACATCATGCTGGTCATTTTGACAACCTTGTTACGGTAACAGCATGCATCTGTTTACCTTTGCATGCAATCATTTGCTTGAACACTAACTAAATTGATTACATGCAGTTCACATTGTCCAAAAGCCATGGTGCTGTTCAAGCTGATGTTGACACAACAGGACAGAATTGACATTTGCATTTGTTATGGAAGACATTTTCAACTGTAAAGGGCCGTACACACACATCGCTGCTATTTACTAGCTTCTCGCTTGCTCGCCTACTCGCCTCTCTTTCATGGAACGTTCGCTGAAAGTTCCCGCGGCTTTAACTGCCAATGAACAGGCGAGAAGTACCGAACTCTGCCTTCCAATTGGTTACTCGCTTACTCGCCTCGCTCGAAGATAAGATATTTTCAACTCGGGATCTGCCCACATCGCATCGCTCGTACAGTACTCGCCTACTCGCCTGCTAATCTCGCTGGAACACATTGACATTCTATTGAGTTCGTTCGCTGAGCAAGTAACTAGCAGCGACGTGTGTGTACGGCCCTTATACTGATGGTGGTGATACATATACAGTGATGGCCAAAAGTATTGGCACCCCTTCAATTCTGTCAGACAATACTCGATTTCTTCCAGAAAATGATTGCTATCACAAATGCTTTGCTATTAAGATCTTCATTTGTTTGTCTTGCAATGGAAAAACACAAAAGAGAATAAAAAAAGTCAAATGATTGACCGTGTTCTTTTCTTTGAATGCTTCATTTATTTTTCCTCTATTCATTTGAGTTAGCAGGAAAAAATGAGGCCTTCAAAGAAAAGAACACGGTCCCTAAAGTCAAATATGGCAGAGTTTCCCTGATGTTTTGAGGTTGCTTTGCTGCCTCTGGCACTGGACTGCTTGACTGTGTGCATGGAATTATGAAGTCTGAAGACTATCAACAAATTTTGCAGCATAATGTAGGAGTCCACCCCTGAATCCCATAAAAAACCTATGGAGAGATCTCAAAACGGCAGTGTGGAGAACGCACCCTTCAAATCACCTCAAGGACGGCCTAAAATTCCAGCAGAGCGTTGTGGGAAACTCATTGATGGTTATCAGAAGTGGTTGTTCGCAGTTATTTTGTCTAAAGGTTGTGCTACCAAGTATTAGGCTGAGGGTGTCAATACTTCGGTCCGGCCCATTTTTGGAGTTTTGTGTAAAATGGTAATTCATTTGACTTTTTTAAAATTCTCTTTTTGTGTTTTTTTCATTGCAAGACAAACAAATTAAGATCTTAATATCAAAGCATTTGTGATTGCAATCATTTTCTGGAAGAAATTGAGTATTATCTGACAGAATTGAAGGGGTGCCAATACTTTTGGCCATCACTGTATGTACGTTCCATTGCCATTCTGCTAACAGCACATTTACAATGTCGTGTCTTAACGAGTTAATACATGTTGATATTCCTTCTCTCACATTCATTACGGATAAATATAAACAACAATACAAGTCCACCCACACTGCTAAGCTATTTTTTTATGTAGGCTCCTACGTATGTGCTTTGCATGGCCTTTGGCACAATCTGCAATCCGCCGTGACATAAAGAAAAAGCCAAAAGGGGCACAGCAGCAGTCTGTAAACAACACTAATTGCTTTTTGTATTGTTCTTGCAGCCATTCATCCATAAAATGGCTGTAATCATGTTCTTCAACCCACATGTCGCTGCTTCTCTCATGCTCTATGTATTCTTACAGGTTGCCGTAGTAGCATATGCTCCACACATATGCTCCCCAGTCCTTGCCTTGCTTTAGACTAGAGATGAACAGGACCCAAGATCCGGTTTCGGATCCGGCAGGATAATAGGGTTTTTCACAGGATACCGGATCCAGCAGGATCTTAAGCAGTGGATCCGGTATCCTGCAGTTACCTACAAATCAGGATCTGGTGCATTTTTAGCCTAGGTTTTTCAGTCAGTCTTTCACAACCCCAATTGCTGCATGGAGTGAAAGAACATTGGAAGCGGCCAGTGCAGGCAGTGTGGCAGTAAGCCAATGAGTCTAAAAAATACTTTGAGCTAACATAATAAAAAGGGCCCACATGTGCGAGTAGGCTATGTGTTTCAACCCTTTCGTAGGATTCGGTATCCGGTTCCGGATTCGGCAGGATCTTAAGCAGTGGATCCGGTATCCGGCAGGATCCTAAAAATCAGGATCCGGTGCATCTCTACTTTAGACGGCTTGGCTTTGAAGAACAATCTGCTGTTCTGGTGGGGAGCATTTTCTTTCCCATCTGTGCCTTGTTTTTTTCAGCCGTAATTGTTCACAAGCTAGATAGGGAAATCCTTATACTGTAAGATACGAAAGGAGTATAGTAGGAAACCCCATACTATAAAATGCCACAGGAAGGAGGAGGAAACAGGTGTAACACAGTAATTTTTGCAATGTTAAAGGTGCACTGTGTAGAATGGTGGCCAGAGTAGGTATTGCAACTATGCAGCTAGTTGAAACTGCGGTCTACAGACAAATTTTATATTTTCAGCAATTTTGATATTTTATGAATATTTACTAAATAATGATCTAATATTTACTAGTATATCCAAAGTACAGTAAGTCTTCTCTCCTCTCCTCTCCTCTCCTCTTCTCTTCTCTTCTCTTCTCTTCTCTTCTCTTCTCTTCTCTTCTCTTCTCTTCTCTTCTCTTCTCTTCTCTTCTCTTCTCTTCTCTTCTCTGCTCTCCTCTCCTCTCCTCTCCTCTTCTCTTCTCTTCTCTTCTCTTCTCTTCTCTCCTCTTCTTGTCTAGTTCTGTACTCTCTCCTGGACATACCTGAGGACTGTGCTGTGTATTTCCCTGCTGACTTGGGAAATGTTCCTGTGTTGCGTCAGTGCCGTCTTACATCACTGCTGACTTTGTCTTTTCAGCTGCTTTGTGATGGTCTGTGCAGTAGAGGATTGAGCCCACAGGACAAGAAATAGCAATGAAGTAGTGTGTCTGTCTCATCTATTATTTTCAGCGTTATCCTCATCATCATCATCATTGTCACTGTCGTCATCATCGTCATTGTCATCATCATCATCATCATAAGGGCGCCCGTAACTGTCACTCAGCTGCTTGGCTTCAGAATGTAAAATTCCCTCCATACAATAGACCTGTCCATCTAGAATTGAGATTATATTAAACCAGAACCGAGAAGAAAAGTGTGCCTCTGCTTCTGGCTTCTCAACAGTCAGTACGTATTGATGCTTAGTCGAGCTACTGGCAGTAATCGAGCGAAGATCAGAACAGGAGGTTGAGAAATCCAAGTAAACAGTAAATGCACTGTAGGAAATTAGAAATTTATTTACTATGGCAAACTCATTTTTACATGTTTAGATTTCTTACATTGGTGATATCAAATTACCTCTATTGCAAACTAGTAACAGGAACATTTTAAAGGATAGCCGGCGATTTGATCATTGCAAGCCGCACACTTGAGAAGACGTGCCAATTAAGGATCGGCTAAGAATTGCATTATGCCGGAAGCAAGTCTGAACTGTCAAACTCCAGTTCGATTCAATCCCAGCTCGAATAAGGTGTATATATGTCTTGTAAAACTCCAATTTTAGTCAGAGAAAGGCAATAATCAGTCTTTCTCTATGTGCATGACTGCCCAGCGAGTGTACAGTAGTGTATGCTTTAGTGGAACGGTTCCCAAACTTTTCCCCCTGCGCACCCCCTTTTACATTTCAATGTCGTTCGCGCACCCCCTAAGCAAATGTTGCACAGCCGCACATTTTGGG
>NC_085865.1:7284361-7286861 GCF_034702125.1 Engraulis encrasicolus | reverse complement strand
ATCGGTTGTAGTTATGCATTTGCGTGAATGTTTCACATACATTTCAGACACAAGCTTGCAGCTAGTGTCAATGTATTTGAATGATTAGTACTGTGCCTAGCAATGACTGCATATCTGTCTGAAAGACTAACAATTAGTCTCTTGAGTTTCATTTTGGCGACATAGGAGGACTAGTTTTCGCGCGTCTGTGTGGTCACTTTGCAGGTGTAAAGTGAACGTTTTAAATGCACTCAAATACACTGAGGTTTGGCTCGTCTGATTTTTTCGGGGTTTTATGATTACTGCCTACGTCTGCCGTCACCTAGGCCTACGTGTTTTCGTGGATGTGTAGCGGTATACCAAATGTGTTTTCATGGACATGCATGGTGTGCCGTCAGCATGTTTTTGTTTATGTGGTGATGCGCTGTCATCAAATTTCCGTTCAAGGTGCGCTGTCACCATTTTTCTGTGTGTGATGTGTGATCAATGCTACTAAGAAGTGCATAATTTTATGTTCCTTTATGTGACCTTTATCACGTGTTGTACTTTATATGGGGCCCACACAGATAATGTTGCTTACGGGCCTATTGCTGTGTCGTTACGCCACTGGTTTTGGGCCCATAGAAGTCAATGTAAATTGTTGAATTTGGGCGGAATTTAGCGCAGTTTGGCGGATTTTGAGAAGCTTTTGGGCGGGATTTGGTCAGACACATCTGGCAACGCTGCTTGTACGATGATACAGTATCATGACTCTGCGTATCACAGTTTCTCTGTTCCATATAATATTGTTACAGCCCTAATGATGATCTTTCTAAATGAGTGATTTGTCATTTCTTTTCTGTGGAACACTTCACCTAGCCAGGTCGTGCCCTCTTAGTGACGCAACAGCTACTCTAATGATGATCTTTCCAAATGAGTGATTTCAGAGCACCTTATTTGTGTTTCCTCATTTCTTTTTCTGTGGAACACTTCACCTAGCCAGGCCGTGCCCTCTTAGTGACGCAACACCTTCAGCGTTGCTACTAGTCAGGTCAAGAGCAATGCAAACTTACTTTCTGAGCTCCCGAAAAATAGGGAACAAACAATCATTAGCAAACCAAGGGAGGCCGTTTGGGAAATGCTGTTTGGGAAATGTTAAATGTTGTGCTATTGGTCCGAACAAGTCTCGAAGAGACTCAGCGTTTTTAGTTATTTACCCCAGTTGAAATAAAGGGTTTTTAAATTACAAAACACCATACTACACCTTGTCTCTATTCAAGAGTCACCTGAAGTAGGCCCAACGGCCAACAAGTTTTGAAGTCTCAAAGAGATTTGAAAGTCGATGATAATCAGGCTGCACTTCACCCTGCATCTGCAACATGCTGGATATGCGTGTACCGTACGCTTGACTTGCCAGCCTCTCGTGTGTGTGTGTGTGTGTGTGTGTGTGTGTGTGTGTGTGTGTGTGTGTGTGTGTGTGTGTGTGTGTGTGTGTGTGTGTGTGTGTGTGCGTGTGCGTGTGTGTATGTGTGTGTGTGTGTGTGTGTGTGTGTGTGTGTGCGTCTGAGCGTGTATGCGTGTGTGTGCGCTTGACTTGGCCTCTCTTCATGCATATCTACGGTTGTGCACAAAACAATGTTGATTTCATGTTGATATTTGGTCTTTCATTATTATGACTTCAAATGAGTAATTTTGTAGCACACTAATGGGCAGAGCAGGCTATGGCACAACCGTCCTTCATGACTGGTGTGTATGTTTGTGTTCTGAAGGCAGTTTGTTCCAGTTATTGTTTAGGAGGCGTGTGCATGTGTGTGTGACGTGTGTGTGTGTGTGTGTGTGTGTGTGTGTGTGTGTGTGTGTGTGTGTGTGTGTGTGTGTGTGTGTGTGTGTGTGTGTGTGTGTGTGTGTGTGTGTGTGTGTGTGTGTGTGAGTGTGTGTGTGTGTTGTGCATGTTTGTGTGTGTGTGTGTGTGCGTCTGTGCGCCCATGTGTGTGTGTGTGTGTGTGTGTGTGTGTGTTTTTGTGTGTGTGTGTGCGTCTGTGCGCCCGTGTGTGTGTGTGTGTATTCTTAAGGCAGTTTGTCCTTGTTATTGTTGGGGTGGGAGGCCTTCACTGCTACAGGCATAACGAGGAGACAGAGGCCGCTAATGAGACACACTAAGAGAGCATTTGATTTTCATGGTAGTGTGTGTGTGTGTGTGTGTGTGTGTGTGTGTGTGTGTGTGTGTGTGTGTGTGTGTGTGTGTGTGTGTGTGTGCGTGCGTGCGTGCGTGCGTGTGTGTGCGCATGCCCTTATGCCTGTATGTTTCTGCCTGTGTGTGTGTGTGTGTGTGTGTGTGTGTGTGTGTGTGTGTGTGTGTGTGTGTGTGTGTGTGTGTGTGTGTGTGTGTGTGTGTGTGTGTGTGTGTGTGTGTGTGTGCCCTTGTGTATGCACGCGTATTGCTGTGTGTCTGTACTGCATATTACCTTTGGTCCGCCCTCCTCTCCACTCTCTTTTATTCATCCCCCTTGGGCAGAATGTGTGTGTGTGTGTGTGTGTGTGT
>NC_085865.1:7259361-7261861 GCF_034702125.1 Engraulis encrasicolus | reverse complement strand
TTTATACAGATTAGAAGTAGCCTATAAAATTAATCACATCATCTCTGAATTCTTATTAAAAAACTACTCAATGAATCAAGCACACACGCACATGCACACACACCCACACACACCACTCAGTCAAAGATGCCACTCACACCTCGCTGGCTATCAAATTGGATTTTTGCATGTGTCAGGTGTCAATAACACACACCACATTTATGCATCCACTCGCTCACGTATTTGACAGCTGAGGCCAATTAAATCAGGTTTAGGAAGCGGATATTAGGCTTTTTTGTCTTCTGCCTCTCTTCTACTCTCCCCCTCCCTGTATAATTTAATGGTGAAATCAATCCAAAAAAGATTTTGCAAGTCAGTCATGGAAATAAATAATGCGCTTGTTCGTGCTTTCTGGCAAAAAAAAGCTCAGAAAGACAATTTCCAAGAAAACAGTCAAAAAGTCAGAGAAGAGAGAAAAGGGAGACAGTTCGGATGTAGAAAGATCGGTAACACTTTATTTTAGGGATACATCTATTAGCACTAATACATACAATGTTAATGCCTGCATAAGTACCTTGTAAGGCATGTACTAAGAAAATGCTAAGGCCTACTAGGTCCTTACTAAGGTTAAATTGGTAATAAATCCCTTATTGTGCATGAACAAGACATTTGCAAATACATGCCTAACAAATGTTTGATTTTGCTTCGTATATGCCTTACAAGTTGCTTATACAGGAACATTGTATGTATTAGTGCTAATAGATGTATCCCTAAAATAAAGTGTTACTGAAAGATCAGCTTGAGACTTAAACAGTGAGCATTATTATGCCAATCCTAAAAAAAGGTCAGATCAAATGTCCTGTCCTTTTTGCCCTCAGGGCTGGACTGGCCATCCGGCAGTGCGGGCATTTCCCAGTGGGCCCCACACCCTTGTGGGTCCCTATTTTCAGAAATGTGATTGATGACTTAACTTTTTCATGAATACTTACCACCACCACCAAATTCTAAGTATTCATTATGACTGGAAAGATTGCAGTTTTCATACATGAAAAGGAGGATCCATGGTCCGCCATTTTGAATTTCCAAAAATAGCCATTTTTAGCTGCAAAAATGACTCTACTTGGACCATACTAGAAAATATGTGTTTATTACTTAGTAAACTTTTATGTAAATATCAAATTTGGCGATAGCCAATCCAGTTTGAATGAGCAGCATAGTTGCAGTACTTTTTTTGTCCATTTCCTGCACAGTGTCCCTTTAAGTCTTAGGAGACCTCAAGAATCTCAAGAATGTTACTTTTTATATAAATAATAAAACAAATACATATATATAAAAGTGCAAAGTGGGTTTGCTGGCTGGTCGTCTCGGATCACTGATCATAGAGGGCGTTTTGGATTGGATTGTCTGGCTCCCTCAGCTGCTATGACGACGGCTATGCTGTCACGGTTACGGCTCCTGGGCCTGAGTTTGAGAGGACGGGATGAGATGAGACGAAAGGAGAGGAGAGGAGAGTTCAGAGGCATGCCAGGGGACTCAGCTAAAAGTCAGCCCAGGACACATACACTCATGCAGACACACTTTTCTTTTCTTTTCTTTCTTACTTTCTTTCTTTTTTTCCTTTCTTTCTATCCTTTTTTCTCACATACAAAAGCATACACACACACACACACACACACACACACACACAGATGCTCACGCACACACACACATGCACGCTCGCACACACACACACGCCCGCACACACACACACAGGACATAATGTGTATGAGCAACATCAACAACTACAAAGAACAGAAAACAATCTGTGCAGCTCAACACATCATATTGAATGGCATACTTGTAAAAGCTAAGACTCTCGTTTATAACGTATTAAACATCTAGTCAAAATTACTGCAAAAAGGTCCACAGACCTACATCATGTGCAACCCCTACAAAAGGTAAACTTGTTTCCAACAGACCAACCGACGGACCGATCATCAGACCGACCAGCTAAAAGACTGGTATAGAGAGTCAATGTGACTAGGATGAAAGCCAGCATGTGTCAAAGGATTCCTGTGATGCTGACACGGACACCGCCAATGTTAGAGAGGGTTTAGTGTTTAACAGTAGTGTTTGAGCTCTGTTTGTCTTGCTTGCATGTATTTGTTATGTCCTGCATATTTCTATATGGTTATGTCTTGCATGTTTTTATGTCTCAATCTTTTATGCTTTGACTGTGTCGCCTATTGCCAAATTTGATCTTTTCATGAAAGTTTACTAGTAATAAACTAATATTTTCTAGTATGGCCCAAGTACAGTCATTTTAGATGCTAAAAATGGCTATTTCTGGAAATTCAAAATGGCGGACCGTGGAGAAGATCCCCCTTTTCATATATGAAAAGTGCAATTTTTCCAGTCGTAATGAATACTCAGGCCTCGGCCAGATGACACCGCAACGCGGGTTTTTTTTAATCCGAGTTGCAATTATTTGCAACCATACAGCATGTTTCAGTGAAAAATTCGGGTCCTAATGACAACGACA